>NC_134256.1:20806531-20892643 GCF_965152275.1 Natator depressus | reverse complement strand
CCATGCCCCCAGCTAGGGCAACCCCCCCGCCCCCAGCCAGGACATGCCCCCCTCCCACACAGGGCTGCGAGCTTCCCCACAGCAGTGTCCCCCGCCAGGGCCCTCTCCCACACCCGGAGGCTGCGAACACCCCCAGGGCAGTGCCGTGCCCGTACCTTCGGGCTGCACCTTGCGGAGCTGCACGCTGGGGGGTGCCATGGTGGTGGCGCGGAAGGTGGGGGGCAGCATCTCGGGCTGAGTCGGGGCTCACCCCCCGCAGGTCCTTCTCTCGGAACATCTTCCGCCATGATGGGGAGCGGCTGAAGGTCTTGGCACTGTCCTGGGGGGGTCAGAGATCACAGAGCTGGGCGGGGCCTGGGCACCCCTCTTCCGGCCCTGAAACACAACGTGGACTGGGCGGGGGGAGGGGATGATTCCTGGGGGGCCCATGGCCCAGTGGGGGCATTGTGCGGAGGGCCTGTTCTGTGGAGTCAGGGATGACAGAGTCAGGGAGGGGGCCAGCACCCGGGGAGGAAGTTTCAAGGGGAGAGGCATAGGGGTGTGTGTGTGTGTGGGGGGGGGAGTTCTGACCTCATCCAGCCGACGGTCCGTTCCCATAGCGATGAGATTCCCAAATTCCTTCTCCAGGATTTGCCGCGCCTGGAGCCCAGAGAGAAGGGGGGCGGGGGAGACAGAGGATCAGGTGCCATTGGGGCCCCCTCCCCCCCAATACCCCTATCAGGCCTTGCACCCCCTCTGAACCCCCAGATCAAAGCCTGGGCTCCCTTGAAAAGAGGCACCCCCCAGACCCTCTTCCTGCCCTGCCCCCAGCTCCCCCCTCCCTTCCCACCCAACTCCCGCGCCCCTCTGCTCCCCGGCCCCCTTCCCCTCCCCCATCCCTCCCCCCCACTTCCTGCCTCACCCCAGCTCTGCTCCTCTGCCCCCCAGGCCCTCCCTGGACTGACCTGGGTGTTCTGCATGGGGATCTGCAGGAGCAGGGCCAGGTCGCTGCAGTCGAAGGCGTCGTCCAGGGCCAGCAGCGCCCCGTGCACCCCGCTCTCCGCCAGGTTGTTGGCGAATTCCTTCAGCCCGATCAGCTGGACCAGCACATCACCCGCTCGTTGGACCAGACCATCACGTCTGGGGGGCAGGGGGGGGCAGGGTCACATGGGGCCCCTCGCTCCCGACCCACAGCCCCCTGCTAGCCCATCCCTGGGCTCCCCGCAGCCTTGCCAGTGCCCTCACTCCCGACCCGCAGCCCCTGCTGTCCGTGGGGGTGGGGGTGGGGGGCGTGATACCTTTGAGCTGGTTCTGACTTTCCTCCCGTCGCTGCTCCAGCTCCTTGCGGTCGTAGTTGAGACGTTTCAAGCACATGATCCCGTAGTGGAGACTCACCCTGGGGGTGGGGCGGGGGGAGGGACGGGGGGACAGGAAAGGGAAGTTAGAGGTAGGGAGCCCCCCACCTTCCCTGCAATCCCATGGGGATGCCGGCAGCTACTGACAGCCCCACCCCCAAGGGTTCAGAGATTGGGGAGGCCCTGGGGAAGTGGGGTGTAGATCAGCTGTTTAGGGGGCTGGAGCTGAGTTCAGCATGTGGGGAAAGAACAAGGGCCCCGTCTCTCACTGGTGGAGGGTCAGAAGGAGAAGCGGGAGGAGGGGCAGTGGGGGAGGGGGAGGGGCAGTGGGGCCTGGGGGAAGCCCCCGTCTCTCACCGGTGGAAGCTGTCGACCATCTTGAGCTGGCCCCGCAGCTCCTTCTTGTTGAGGTGGTCGAGCATGCGGGCGTCCACCAGCGACTCCATGAAGTAGCTGCGATACTGGGGCAGGCCCAGGCTGGGCAGCCAGTCGTTCCCCACCCACTCGTGGTTCATGTCGCCGTAGGCCAGGATCTGCCGGGGGGGGGGGGGGGGACAGGTCAGCGCCTGACTTCTCGCTCGCCCCCTGCCCTTTGACCCCGGCATTGACCCCGCAACCCCACTGCCCTTTGACCCCTGACCCACACTGTGACCTCCCTGCCCCTTGACCCCTGACCCACACTGTAACCTCCCTGCCCCATCTCTCACCCACCCTGTGCCCTCCCTGCCCTTTGACCCCATCCTTTTGACCTCTTACCTGCCCTGCGACCCCTGACCTTTTGCCCACCCCATGACCTCCACATCCTATGACCTCCAACCCCTTATTGAGACTGCGACCTGCCCTATGACCTCTCACCCCTACACTGTGACCTTGGCACAACTCCCAAATTCTCACCCTGCCCTAACATCCCTCGTGGCCTCCTAGCCCCCGACCTCTTCACCCTTTGACCCCTGACCTCTCCTTGCTCTGGGACCCAGGACCTTTCCCCACCACTCCCCCAACCTCCGAACATCCCTGACCTCTGACCCTGCTGCCCAGCAACCCACAGCCATCCCTGCCCCATGACCCTGCTGTACACCCTCTGACCCCTGTGTCCTCCCAACCCTCCCACCGCAGAGGGACTAAGCCAAAACCCACAATTCACTGCCAACATCACAGATACTAACACAGATTGCAGGGAGGGCTGACGTGCAGGGTACTGCCAAAAAGACCACCCCCCTGACAGTGGGACAATGTAGCCCTCCTCCCCCCCCCCGCCCCGTCCTCCTCCCCGAAACTGGGGCAATGGGACAGTCCATCCCTCTTTCCTCCCCCACTCCCGCCAACAGGGACAGTGGAACAGTCCATCCCTCCCCGCCCAAAACAGGGACAATGGGACAGTCCATCCCTCTTTCCTCCCCCCTCCCGCCAACAGGGACAGTGGAACAGTCCATCCCTCCCCCCCCAAAACAGGGACAATGGGACAGTCCATCCCTCTTTCCTCCCCCCCTCTCGCCAACAGGGACAGTGGAACAGTCCATCCCTCCCCCTCAAAACAGTGATAATGGGACAGTCCATCCCTCTTTCCTCCCCCCCTCCAGCCAACGGGGACAGTGGAACAGTCCATCCCTCCCCCTCAAAACAGGGACAATGGGACAGTCCACCCCTCCTTTCTCCCCCCATGACACAGGGACAGTGGGATGCCCCATGGCTCAGAGAGCTGCGATTGGCTGGGTAGGAAAGCCAGGGACTGACCTAGAAACATGAGTGACATAGAACACATGTGTGGCCCCGCCCAGCTCCCGGCCACGCCCACATCCTGCCTAGGCCCCGCCCAGCCTCCGCCCACACACTGGGTAGGCCACGCCTAGCGCTGGGCTACATCCTCACATATCCACGCCCCGCCCCTGGCCACGCCCCTGCCCTGCCTAGGCTCCGCCCTCAGCCACATTCCCACATACGCAGCTCACAAGGGTCGGAAATACAGCAGCTGTCCGCCCACCCCGTGTGTGCACGCCACGTGCGTGCGAAGGGGGGTGGCGTCATCGCACGAGAGCGAGGAGACGTGCGAGGCATATATAAAAGAACGGGAGGTCAGGGCGACGGGGCGAGCAATTGCAATACCCCCCGTTCCCCCGCAAAGGCCAAACGTTCGCATCAGAACCGGCCCGTTCCGGGACAACTGGCTACAGGAAACCCAGGGCAGATTTGAAATGTGGTAAACCTATGGCCACGCCCACCCCAGCCTAGGCCACGCCCTCACAGTCCATATTCCTGCCCAGCGGCCCTGTCCCCCTACCTGCTCCCAGCTGATCTCCTTGCTCTCCTGGGCGGGCGCAGTGGGAAGGAAGGTGGAGAGAGCGGTTAGTGCCCGGCCGCGCACCCCAGAGCTGGGCGCCTCCAGCCCCCGAGGGTCAGCAACGCCCCTCCCTCGCCTCCGTGTTCCCCTGTGCACGACTCTCACTCACCAGCTTCGTTGTGGCCGTGAGCGACTCCACCTCCTCGTGCGTCATCCACACGTTGCTCGTGGACTGGGGGTGGGGGTCGGGTCACGAGGGCGCAGGACACGGGGTGGACGAGAGAGAGAGATTTCACCATTAAATCGCTTTAGGAGGGGACAGTCCCAGCCTTCCAGGCGCTGTGGGGAGTGGGGCAGGAGCACCCGCAGGCCTGCACCGAGCAGGAGCCAGTGGGCACCATGGCGGTGGGGCCATGGGGGGCTGTACCAGGCAGGAGCCAAGTGGGGTGGGCACTGTGGGGACCTGAGGGGGGCCTGGAACTGGCAGGTGGAAGCTGATGGGAGCAGGGCGCTGGGGGGAACCGGTCTGGGGATCCGGGGGGGGGGGGGGCGTACTGTGTGGGTGCTAGCGGGTGGAAGCTGATGGGACCAGGGTGCTGGGGGGTGCCATACCCTGCAGGTGCTGGCGGGTGGAAGGGGGGGCAACCGGGGTGCTGGGGGGGGGCTGTACCGTGCAGATGCTGGCAGATGGAAGCCGATGAGGGCGCCGGGGGCTCTCGGGGGGGCCATACCGTGCGGGTGCTGGCGGGTGGAAGTGGGACAACCGGGTGCTGGGGGGGGCTGTACCGTGCAGATGCTGGCAGATGGAAGCTGATGAGGGCGCCGGGGGCTCTCGGGGGGGCCATACCGTGCGGGTGCTGGCGGGCGCCGAGGGGCTGGTGAGCGACACCATCTCCTGGATGGCCAGGCGTAGCTTGAGCCGGTGCAGCGGGTTGCTGATGCCGATCTCCCGCTGGATCTCCGTGTCCGACAGGTTGGCCATGATGGCCCCGCTCTTCACATTGGCCCGGCAGGCGGCCACGTACCAGGCTGGCATCCCCACCCACAGCTGCCAGGGCGGGGGGGGGGGGCAGGGTTAGAGCGCCTGGGGGTGCCCGGCGCCCCCCCACTCACCCCCCCTGACGCCTGGGTTCCAACCTTGTTCCCCCCCTTCCCCGGACAGCTGAGTTCCAGCCTCGTGCCCCCCCCATCACGTCTCCCCCGGACGCCTGGGTTCCAGCCTCGCGCCCCCCCCCATCACTTCTCCCTCGGACGCCTGGGTTCCAGTCTCGCACCCCCCCATCACTTCTCCCCCGGATGCATGGGTTCCAGCCCGCTGCCCCCCCCCCCCCCCGACACTTCTTCCCCGGACACCTGGGTCCCAGCCTCGCGTCCCCCACCTCACTTCTCCCCCGGATGCCTGGGTCCCAGCCCGCTGCCCCTCCCCCAGCCCCCTCGTGCCACCATCACCTCCAGCCAGGACACGACGGTGGGTCCGTCCCAGGCGGCGAAGGGAAGGCCCTGGCGACAGGCCTCCTCCAGCAGCTCGTGCCTAAGGGGGCAGGAGTGGGGGGGTGAGACTGAGGGGACCCCCCCCCGCCCTCCATCCCCTGCCCATAGCCCCCTGCCCCTCCCCCCACTCACTTCTTCTTATTCCGTCGGTCCTTGTCCACCGGCCCAGCCAGCTTGGAGAGACCCAGGGGGTCCGCAGGGGACGTCTCGTCTGACGGGGTCCCGGCTTGTTGCAGGGGAGAGAAAAAGTGAGCGTCTCCCTCCGCACCCCGACTGCTGGCCAGCCCAACCCCCCCGCACCCAGCCAGCGAGCCTGGATGCCTGGGTTCTCTCCCCGGCTCTGGGAGGGGAGCGGGGTTTGGGTGGGTTAGAGCAGGGGGGGCTGGGAGTCAGGACTCCTGGGTTCTCCCCCCAGCTCTGGGAGGGGCGAGTGGGTCGCAGCAGGGTGTGTGTGTTGGGGGAGGGGATCCCAGGGACCGGACACCCGGGTCCCGCGAGGGGCGGGAGACGGACGGACACCTACGCAGGGAGGGTGAGTCGCGGCCTGGGGGGCCCAGCCGCCCCTTCTCCTTCTTCCCAAAGAGGCGCCCGATGGACGACTTGATGCTTTTCTTCTTGGTGGATTTGTGCAGCGAGTCCTGGCTGCTGTTGGCCCCGTCGGGAAGCAGCCTGGGGTGGGGGGGGACAATACAGGCTAACCGTGTCCCTGCTCCCCAATAATTCACCCCCCTGACCACCCCCAGCCCCACCCTGGGTCCCTGCCCCGGGTGAATGACAGAACCCCCCTGATCCACCCCCAAACCTGCCCCCCCCCCGCCGGGTCTCTGCCTCCTGACTTCCCCATCCCAGAACCCCCCCTCCCCTCCGGGTCACTTCCCCCCAACTTCCCCATCCCAGAACCCCCCACATCCCCACCCACCCCCGGCTCACCCTGCCCTCAGGTCCCGGCCGTCCTCCAGGGCTCCGGCCTGCAGCGCCAGGGCCTGGCTCACCCGCTCCAGCCGGGCCGTGCGGGGGGTGGCGGGGGGCAGCGCCTCACAGGGCACCAGGGCCTTCTCCTCCGCCCCACGCCCCTCCTCCTTGGGCACATGGTTCTGTGGGGGGGAAGCAGAGGGCACTGCCTTAGGGAAGCACGCAGCACCGGGGTCCTGTCCGTGGCGGGGATGGGCCTGCTGTAGGGAAGTTCACGGTGCTGGTGGTGGGGGGGGGGACACACCCTGCTCTGGGGGAAGGAAACCCGCTGGTGGTGCTGGGGGACAACGACACCCCGCTGGGGGGAGAGCTGGCAGGACCCAGGGGGGAGACACCCTGCTGGGGAGGGGGAGCTGCCCGAGGAGGGACACACCCTGCTGGCAGGGGGGGAGCTCGCAGCCACCGGGGGTGGGGCGGGATGGGGATCTGCTGGGGGGTGGGAGGAGGACACCCCACTGTGGGGGAGCTGGCAGTGCCTGGGGGGGTAACTGATACTCACCATCCTGTCCCCCTCGCGGGCGGGGCTGTGGGGCGTCAGGCGGGGGGTGGAGTGCCCGCTGCTGGGGGGCGAGGGGCTGGCCAGGGTGGAGCTGGTGACGGACGGGGGGATGGAGGCGCCAGCCCGGTACCGGCCCAGGGACCCGTCCAGCGCCGAGCCGCTGACCCGGCTCTCGATCTCCTCAGCCCGCAGCTCCGTGCACTCCTTCTCCTCCTGGATCAGCCTGGGGGGGCACAGCCGTGACGGGGGGGCCAGCCGCAGGGGCCCCAGGGGGATCCCTTGGCTGTGGGGTAGTTATGGGGGGTGGAGAAGTCACTGAAGGGGTCCCCAGGGATGATGTGAGCAGGTCCCCGAGGATGGCAGGTGAGTCCCAGGGAGTGGGGTTCCCAGGGCAATGTGGGGGTCCCAAGGAGGTTCAGAGGGCATTCCCGGGGCATTAGGTGGGTCCTGGGAATTTCAAAGGGGGTCCCTCAGGGTGGTAGGTGGGTCCCTGGGTGCTCAGATGGGGTCCCTGAGGCGATGTGGGGTTCCCAGGAGGTGCGGGTTCGGGGGGGGCGCTCAGGGAGCCCCAGGGGCGATAAGTGGGTCCTAGGGGGTGGCGGTCCCATAGAGGTTCAGAGGGGGTCCCCGGGAAGTTCATGGGGGCATTCAGGGGGGTCCCTGGGGGCAGCAGTCCCATAGGAGTTCAGATGGGGTCCCCGCCCAGTAGGGGGGGGTCCCGAGAGCGGTAGGTGGGTCCCAGGGGCTTGGGGGGGTGGGGGTGGGGGGTCTCACTTGATCTCCTTGTTGATGGCCTCGAGCTGCTCCTGCAGCATTATGGCCAGTGTCTGCACGTCCGTCTGCCCGCTGGGCGAGAGCAGGTCGGCTGAGCCGAAGAGGGGGTCGCGCTCCTCCTCGTCCGACCCATCCAGCCCCCCCTCGAAGGGCTGGGCCAGCCCCCCCGCCTGCTGTGCCCGCTCCCACTCCTGGGGGGCCTGCGAGGAGATGGGGAGGAGGAGATGGGGGGAGGCCCCACAACTGCCCTGCAGCACAGGCCCCACCCCACAACAGCCCCTCCCCACCCCTGAAGCACAGGCCCCCACCCACCCCACCCCGCAGCACAGGGCCCCACCCCCAATTCCTGGGGGCCACCAGGGGTGGGAAGTGATCTCAACCCTGCCCCCCAGCACCCCTCCAGCCCTGCCCTCCATCCCGATAGCAGGAGATGGCGAAGTACTCACCGGGGGTGGGGGCAGATCCGGGGCAGGGGAGATAAAGGACACAGTTAGTAGCAGCCAGAAACCTGCCCCCACCCAGCCAGTCCCCCGCCCCCTAACCCCACCGCCCCATCACCTTAGTGGCTTCATCCTTGACGGCCCAGCGCCCCTTCTTGTGCCTGCGGGGGGCGCCGGCGTAGGGGTCTGCGGGCAGGGCGGGGGCCTGGGAATAGCGCAGCTCCAGGGCACTGCCCGGCAGGGACCTGCGGGAACAGTACTGTGTTCGGGACAGTGGCTGTTGCCTCAGTTTCCCCACCTGCTGCATGAGCCGCCAGGCCAGGGCTTGGGGCAGGGGACACAATGGGGGCTGGGGAGCAGACGTGGGAGGAGTTTGCTGCAAGGGGTAACACCCCAATTTTCATCACCCTATTTTCTCAGCTGCGCAAAATTTGGAGGGGTGGGGGTGGGGTGATAGGTTTGAAGCATTTTTTCCCCCAATCTGGATCGATTCCCATTTTCACAGCTACGGGAAAAGATGGGTGGTTAAGGGGCGGGAAAGTCAGGCAACGAACGGGAGACAATTAAAACCGTTTCGGATGCCAGTTGTCCCCCATCGCACGTCGGGGAAAGATCCTCCAGCCCAAGCAACACGTTGGCCACCCGACCTCCCCTTCTGTCGCTGCGCGGTGAATTTCCGTCTCGGTTCACCGTGAATTCCACATTTAAAAACAAATTAAAAACCCGATCCCGCCAAGCCCAGTGATGGCCGAGGCCCTGTCTCTTCAGGGGTTAAGGAAAAATCCCGGCGTTTTCTCAAGAGCTATTATTCAAGGGCGATTTTAATGGATTTTCCCCTGAATTTTCAACCACTTGAGTGCGTGGGACAATACTGATTCTGTTAGGAAAAGCCCGTGAACAGTAAGGTTGGTAACTGCGAGACTCTCTGTTAGCGTACGGTGCTGGAGTGGAAGACACAGATGCATCGATGTGCGTGTACAGCTAACGTACAGCGTAAAACTGCTTTTCGCAGCTTTCACTTTTCTCTTCACTCCTGCGTGCGCAGAACGAATGAGCTGCGCATAGTTTTAGGTTTTTTGCTCAAAAAAGCTTCGGCTGAAAAGTTGCTGCAGTTCCACCTTTTGCCCACCAGAGGGCACTGTGGTAATAGAACAAAGCAGCAGCTCCCAGCAAGCTAGGGAAGAGAAAGAGCCTGCAGAGCCTTCTTCGTAGAGCCTGTCGGGCCAGGTCAGGAGACAGGGGCTATGGGGAGACAGACAGTGTGGGCTGCTGCGGGGTCAGACAGGGGCTCATAAGGGCTAGGACAGACTGGGGCAGGGGATGAATGGGAGTGGAGGCACAGGGCCACAATGGGGAGGGAGGTACAGGGCCAGATGGGGGTGGGTTGCAGGGCTACATAGGGATGTGGGGAGTGGGTGCCTGAGTGGAGGTGGGGGGACACATTGCCCGACTGAATGGGAGAGGCTAGGGGTCAGCCAGGGTCTGCATGGGGGAAGCTCCCGAACAATCCCTCCCCACCCCCCAAAATAACCTGCTCCATACTGTTCACACCCAGGCTCCTTCCCAGAAATTACTTCCTCTCCCTCAGCTCCTCCATTACCCCTGACTCCCCCAGTCTTGGCACGGCTTCTCGGTGGTGCGGGAAATATGGTTCTGTCTTGTAGTTTAAATGAATTATTGCTCCGAGTTCAGTATTAATATGCCTAGTAAGAAATCTATTTGTCAAAAAACATTTTCTGAATCTTTTGTTGTCTGTATTGTTACAGATGTACTTGCTGACAGAGATTCTAAAATAAATGACCAAGAATAATTGAAACTGCTGTGATTATATTGTGTTATTTTGACAAAATTTGCAGAATTTGAAACTATCGTGCACAGAACTTTTAATTTTTTGGCGCAGAATTCCCCCAAGAGCAGCTCCCTGATATTTACTCTGAAAACTGATTTGTTTGAACTGATTTGCACCACCTGATTTAATTTTTGTAGCAAACACAAATCAATTTCCTAAAAATTTTTACACAAAATGTCCCAGGCTCTAGCTAGGCAGGGTTTTTAAGCAATTACACAGATATAGTCATATTTGTCGTTTTTCCATCTCGTCCGACCTTAGAAAACGGTGAACGACGTGTTCCCTCTTTACTAGATTTTTTTTTAAACCTTGAGATTTGTGTCAAGCTAGATTTGAAATTAAAATTCAATTAAAAATGCACCAAACCAGCATTTTCATTTTTTTTTTTAAAATTAGCTAAATAAAACTGCGCGCGAGACCCATTTTGCTTGTGAAACGGGCTGAGTTGAACATTTATTAATTAGTAAGCCGCGACCGGTGAATTGAACCGGGTGTTTGCAGTCCCAGTGCCTGTCCCGTGTTTGGAGTGAGCGGATCTCATTCCCTCTCCGGGTTTTCAGGCAGAGATCGGAAGAGGAAAACCAGCTCTCCTTTTCCAAACCCCCATCGGTTTCCGAACCTTGGCTGAGCTGGGCATTGAAGGGACCTAGCCAAAGAAACTGAATTTTCGCCCCCAGCCAGCTTTAACCCCTGTCCAAACTCCGCTCCGGCTTCCGGCCAAACTCGGCCGCGAACGTCCCGCTCCGCGGTTTTCGTTCGTTTCTATCGTTCCAACCAGAACTGGTTTTTACAACGATAAACCTGGATTTGGTTTCTTTTCTAAATCATCCGTTTTCCTCCACCTCGCCCTCCCCCACTCAGGAAACCAAACCCCCCTGGGGAGACGCCCCCCAAGAGCCGCTCTCTTCCCTCCCATCGCCCTCAGATGCCCCCTCCTCCACTTTAACCCACCCAGTAACCCCCCGCCCCGGGTCTGCCAGGGACCAGGGAGCCGGGGGGGCGACACGGTATCAGTCCGTTACCTGGAGTAGGAGGAGACGGGCCGGCCCCGCAGCTGGTCGATTTCCATCTGCATCCGCTCCATCTCCGCCAGCAGCTGATCCTAGGGGATTGTGGGGGAGGGGACACGGTCAGAGCAGCAGAGATCCCCATGCCCTGAACCCCCCAGCCTGGGATCCCCGCTCTGCCTACACCCCAAGCATCCCCCTGCCCCCCCAGCACAGCCCCCTGTGCCCAGCCCCCACCCCGAGCTCCACCCCCAGGCAGCACGCGCCCCCCCCCATACCTTGTTCAAGAGCAGCTCGTCCTGCAGCTTCTTCATGTCCGCGATTTCCTCGCTCAGCGTGTTCTGGGGGGCAGATGGGGTGAGACCACGGACCCCTACACAACCCCCCCCCGCAGGTCCCAGACCCCCCTCCAGCCCCGCCGGCGCCCCTCACTCCCGCCTCGCAGCCCCCTGCCAGCCCAGGCCTGACCCCCCCCGCCCAGCCCCGCCAGCGCCCCTCACTCCCAACCCGCAGCCCCCCGCCAGCCCAGCCCTGACCCCCCCCTCAGCCCCACCGGTGCCCCTCACTCCTGCCCCGCAGCCCCACCTTCTCCTCCAGGGCCCCCATTCGCTCCTTGAGGTGCAGCTGCAGCCGCTCATTGGACTCCGACAGCAGCTTGTCGACCGTCTCCGAGAGCCGCTTGTTGTGTTCGTCGTTCATCTTCTCCCGCTGCCGGGCCTGGGGGGGGGGGGGGGGGGGGGGTCATGGGGGTCCCCCTGCCATGGCCCAGAGCCCCCCACCTCCCTGCAGGCCCCCCTCCATCCCTCAAAGCCCCCCCCACCCCACCCTGCAGCCCCCCACCCCTGTGCCCCAGAGGGCCCCCCCCATATCCCGAAGCCCCGCCCAGAGCTGGGGACAAGCCCTGCCCCTCCCATGTGCACCTGCCCCATGGTCAGACAGCTCCTCCCCCCTGGGGACACAGAGCACCCCCCAGAGTACGTCTCCCCCACTTGGAGAGCAACCCACAGAGGGCCCCCGCATCTCACCACCTCCCCCCCCCCAGTCCCCTCCAAACTCCCAGGGACGGGGGTGGGGGGGGCAGCAGAGCTGGGTGGAGAACCCAGGAGTCCTGCAACACCCCCCCCGGGCCCCCCCTCACCCGCTGCAGCTCCTGGTTCTTCTCCTCCAGCTGCGCCTCCAGCTGGCGCAGGCGCTCCTCGAAATTCCCGTGGCGCTCCTCGGCCTGGGGGGGATGGGGGGGACTCAGCCATGCAGCCCCGCCCTCCGGGGCCTGGCCGGGGGGGCGGGGGGAAGAGGAGCTGTCGCCCGGGCCCCCACTCTAGCCAACCAGGGGGTGGGCTCATCCCCCACTGCCATGACCCCCCCAGCCACCCGCTGTACTGCCCCCTCCCCCACCACTGCCCCCTTCCTGCCCCCCCACTGCCACAACCCCCCCAGCCACCCGCTGTACTGCCCCCTCCCCCACCACTGCCCCCTTCCTGCCCCCCCAGCCACCCGCTGTACTGCCCCCTCCCCCACCACTGCCCCCTTCCTGCCCCCCCACTGCCACAACCCCCCCAGCCACCCGCTGTACTGCCCCCTCCCCCACCACTGCCCCCTTCCTGCCCCCCCAACCACCCGCTGTACTGCCCCCTCCCCCTTCATGCCCTCCTTCCTGCCCCCCCACTCCCATGACCCCCCTTGCCACTGCCCCCCTTCCTGCCCCCCCACTCCCACGACCCCGCAGCCACCCACTGTACTGCCCCCTCCCCCACCACTGCCCCCCTTCCTGCCCCCCCGCCACGACCCCCCCAGCCGCCCGCTGTACTGCCCCCCTTCCTGCCCCCCATGACCCCCCCCACCACCCGCTGTACTGCCCTCTCCCCTGTCACTGCCCCCCTTCCTGCCTCCCCACTCCCACGACCCTCCCTTGCCACTGCCCCACTTCCTGCCCCCCCACGACCCCCCCCAGCCACCCACTGTACTGCCCCCTCCCCCGCCACTGCCCCCCCCGCCCTCCCCCACCTTGCTGAGGGCGGCCACGCGCTGGGCCAGCTGGGCTTCGATCTCGGGCAGCGTCTCGGCCCGTTGCAGCGTTTGCTGGAGCTTCGCCTTGGCGTCCTCCAGCCACTCCTGCAGCTGGCGCCCCTTCTCCTCGCTCTGGGGGGGCACCGAGAGTCAGAGACCCCCCCCACAGCCCCCCGCCCCTTCTCCTCGCTCTGGGGGGCACCGAGAGTCAGAGACCCCCCCCACAGCCCCCCCGCCCCTTCTCCTCGCTCTGGGGGGGGCACCGAGAGTCAGAGACCCCCCCCACAGCCCCCCGCCCCTTCTCCTCGCTCTGGGGGGGGCACCGAGAGTCAGAGACCCCCCCACACACCCCCCGCCCCTTCTCCTCGCTCTGGGGGGCACCGAGAGTCAGAGACCCCCCCCACAGCCCCCCCGCCCCTTCTCCTCGCTCTGGGGGGGGCACCGAGAGTCAGAGACCCCCCCACAGCCCCCCGCCCCTTCTCCTCGCTCTGGGGGGGGCACCGAGAGTCAGAGACCCCCCCACACACCCCCCGCCCCTTCTCCTCGCTCTGGGGGGGGCACCGAGAGTCAGAGACCCCCCCACAGCCCCCTGCCCCTTCTCCTCGCTCTGGGGGGGGGGCACAGAGAGTCAGAGACCCCCCCCACCCCCTTCTCCTCGCTCGGGGGGGGGCACCAAGAGTCAGAGACACCCCCCCCCGGGGTTAGGCCAACCCTAAGAACTTCTGCTTGCGGGTGGGTGGGGGCAGGCATCTGGCAGCACGGCGACTCCTTGCTTGGAATATTGGGGGACCCTGGGGGTTCTGGTGGAAGTGGGGATCCCAGAGGGGTTGTGGGGGGCCCTGGGGGGACAGTGAGGGGGCTCTTACCTGGCAGCACAGCGACTCCTTGCAGGGCTCATTGGGAGGGGTTTCCAGGGGGCCCTGGGGGGGCTCTGACCTGGCGGTACCCTGACTCCTTGCAGGGCACATGGGGGGGTCCCAGGGGAGTTCTGGGGACAGCAGGGGGGGTTCTGGGGGGGGTTCTGACCTAGTGGTACAGCAACTCCTTACAGGGCACATTGGGGGGGTCGGGGCTCTGACCTGGCAGTACAGCGACTCCTTGCTGGGTACATGGGGGGGATTCCAGGGGGTTCTGGGGGTCAGCGGGGGGGCCCTGGGGGGGCTCTGACCTGGCGGTACAGCGACTCCTGGCAGGGCACATGGGGGCAGGGATTCCAGGGGGTTCGGGGGGTCAGCGGGGGGGCCCTGGGGGGGCTCTGACCTGGCGGTACAGCGACTCCTTGCAGGGTACATGGGGGGGGATTCCAGGGGGTTCTGGGGGCAGCAGGGGGGGCTCTGGGGGGGGCTCTGACCTGGCGGTACAGCGACTCCTTGCAGGGTACATGGGGGGGGATTCCAGGGGGTTCGGGGGGTCAGCGGGGGGGCCCTGGGGGGGCTCTGACCTGGCGGTACAGCGACTCCTGGCAGGGCACATGGGGGCAGGGATTCCAGGGGGTTCGGGGGGTCAGCGGGGGGGCCCTGGGGGGGCTCTGACCTGGCGGTACAGCGACTCCTTGCAGGGTACATGGGGGGGGATTCCAGGGGGTTCTGGGGGCAGCAGGGGGGGCTCTGGGGGGGGCTCTGACCTGGCGGTACAGCGACTCCTTGCAGGGTACATGGGGGGGGATTCCAGGGGGTTCGGGGGGTCAGCGGGGGGGCCCTGGGGGGGCTCTGACCTGGCGGTACAGCGACTCCTGGCAGGGCACATGGGGGCAGGGATTCCAGGGGGTTCGGGGGGTCAGCGGGGGGGCCCTGGGGGGGCTCTGACCTGGCGGTACAGCGACTCCTTACAGGCCAGCTCGCTCTCCAGCTTGTCGTTGGCGTCGTGCAGGGACGTGGCTTCGCGCTGGGCACTCAGGTACCGTTTCTCCAGCGTGGTGATCCGCTCCTCCATGTCCTCCCGCTGCGCCAGCGCCTGGCGGGTGGAGGGGGAGCAGGCTGGTGTGTGTGGGGGGGCCTGACAGATTCTCCCCCCCCTCCGGGGCCAGCCACAGCATCCCCCCACCCCAAGCCGGGGCCAGCCCCGATGCCCCGGGGGACTCTGGGGGCTCCAGTGGCTTAAGGGGTCCCTGCCCCACTCTGCCACGGGGGTGGGGGTCTCCCTGCCTTGTGGGCGAGGATCCTGGGGGGGCTCTTGGGCCTGGAAGGGGTTCGGGGGGGGCTCACCTCCTTGAGGTCACGCTGCAGCTTGGCGTTGCCCTCCTGGGCCTTGGCCAGGTCGCGCCGGGCGGCCGCCAGCTCCTCCTCCAGCTCCGCCACCTGCCGGCAGAGGAGCCGGAGCCGCTCCCGCAGCTGGGCCAGCTCCTCCCGCTGGCGCTCGAGCAGCTCCTCCGGCTCCGGCGCCCGCCCCGCCCACCCCTCGGGGGGCCCCGCCCCGTTCGCCGCTGCCACCACCGCCTGGGGGGGGGGAGACATTAGGGACGCGGGGGCCCCCCCAAAGAACCCCAGAGCCCCCCCCAACAGGCCCCATTGCACCCCCAATATCCGCAGCATCCCCACCCCTCCCACTGAGTCCCCCAGCCCCCCCCAGAGCCTGCCCAATATCTCCAGCCCTCAAGCGCTCCCCCGCCCAGCCCCCCCCCAATACTCCCCCTTGAGCCCCAGTTCCCCCCAGAACCGCCCCCCACCGCTCCCCCGGCCCCTCTCACACAGGTCGGGGCGTCCCCCTCCTTCGGCACGTCCTGGAGGCCGGACCGACGCCGGGCGAGCTGCTCCCGCAAGGACAGGGACTGGCGGGGGAGACATCAGAGCCGTGAACTTCCCCCAGCAGGGCCATGCCCCTCCCCCCACCCGGGGGACTCCTGGGTGCTGCGAGCTTCCCCGCAGCAGTGCCCTGGGCTGGGAGTGCCCCCCTCCCCCCCGCTCGCGACTCATTCAGCTTTAGGCAGGGGGTGCTGTCCCCCTCCCGCCCCCCTGGGTGCCAGTACCTCTTGGTTGGACATTTCCAGCTCCTCCTCCAGCACCGCGACCCGCTCCAGGGCCACCCGCAGCCGCTCCCGGACCTGCAAAGGGGGGTGGGGGGGGAGTGGGCTGTGATCAGACCAGCCCTCACCCCCCCCCCGAGCCCAACCCCCATGCCCCCCATGACACCTAGAGCCTGACTGCCCAACCAGGCCCCCCCAGAGCCCGACCCCCACCCCCGGGCCCAACCAGACCCCCCCCAAAAGCCCAACTCCCTACCCCCAACCAGGCCTCCACCCACACCCAGAGCCCGACCCCCCCCACCTTCTCATCCAGCGCCTTGTGGTGCTCGAAGAGGGACTTCAGAGCCTTCAGCACCTCGACCTCGCTGGAGACGCCGGCCGGGGACTGGGCCTGGCGCTTCACCACGGTCATGCGGAGCGACCGCTCGTGCCGCGACACCAGGCACTCCAGGTGCTCCAGCAGCAGCTGCGGGGGGGGGGGGGGGGGTGAGGGGGGGTTGAGGGACGGACGGACAGACCCCCCTCCCATGCCTCCCCCCCGGCCGCAGCACGGACTGACAGACACACCCCCACCCCCCAGTCCCCGGGAATCAACCATGGATGGACAGACACGGACATCGCCCCCCCCCCTCCCCGCAAGGGAGGTGGGAATGGCTGGACGGACCCTGGTGGGGGGGGACCCCCCCTCACCCGCGTGTTATTGCGCTCGGCTTTCAGCTCTGAAATCTCCTCCTCCCGCTCCAGCAGCTGCTCCCGGCAGGCGTTCAGCTCCTTGGTCAGCGCCGCGAACTCCTGGGGGGTTGAGGGGGGGTGGACAGATGGGGGGGGCGCGGTGGGACGACACACTGCAGGGTTAAAAACTGCAAAATTCCAGCTGCACTTTATCCTGGGCCCACAGGGAGCCTCCCCCACCCCCCCACAGGGAATCCTCCCCTGCCCTGCCTCTGCCCCCCCCAGCCAGAAAACTGCCCCCAGCCCTGCCTGTGCTCCCCCCGCCACGCATCATCCCCCCTCCCAGCACAGCCCCTGTCTACCCCCCCCCGGGCCCAGGAATCCGATCAGCCCCATAACTGCAGGGAACGGCCCAGGGACCGAGGGGCCAAAACCCTGGTGGTTTGGGGGGGGCGGGGGGATCAGAAGGGGCAAAACATGGGGAGACACTGAGCCTCCCCCTGCCCCCGGGTATCTGCACCGGGCTGGGGCATGGCCAGACAAGCGTGCTCTCAGTGTGGGTGGGTGGGATCAAGCAGGTCTCGAACCCGGCTCCCGCTGGGGCCAGCTCCCGCCAAGAGCCACAGTCGCGTGCCCCCTTTCCCCCCCCGGACAACTCGCCAGCTTCCTTTAACGAACCGTCGCCTCGTTTGCTACAGAACCAGCTTGAGATCGAAGGCGCGACGGACCCAGGGTCAGCGACCGCACCCCTGGGATCAGGAGCCATCTGCAGGGTGCTGGGATGGGGGCACATGGGACCAGCTACTGCTGACCCTCACCGGGCCGGCAAGACGCACCCGGGCCCCCAGGGGACCATCGGAGGCTCGGCTAGATGCGGCCGAGCAGTTTGCGAGAGGACGGGTCGGCTCGAAGGCCGGATCTCCCACCCGGCGCGGGGTGTAGGCTGGGCTCCGCCAGGAGCGTCACACCCACACCTCGGGGGACGTCCGTCCCCGGGAAAACTCGCCGCGTTCCCGCGGATCCTCGGCGTCCCGCCGGCGGAGACAGGGAACCTGCTGCCGTGTCGGGGCCAAGCCAGGAGAATCAGAGGACCCGCGGCGAATACCGCCCCGATATTCCCCCGGCCAGGCCCGCGGCGGATCAGGGCAGGTGATGGACGGAGAACGGCGCCGAGGACCCACCACGGCCAGTTTCACTCGGCCCTGATGCCCTTCGGCCGAGCGGACGCCCCGGCCAGGTTCCAGCGTCTCCCCGAGGACGTGTTATGGGATGGCTCGGCCCGGCCTGCTGCGACACCAGTCCCGTTTCTTCGGACCACCCCGAGCGGCTCTTTCCACGCCGGGACAGGCCGAGAGAGGCACAAAACTCACCGTGGCCTTTACACCGAGCTCGAAAACCGCGCCTGGTTTCGAACCATGAAAGCTGCAGCTCTATTCCAACTCGCCACCAAAACAGCCCTCGAGGGGGCCCGGCTCCAGCCCAGGCTCTTACCAACCCCGAAGATTTAGAGAAGCCGCCCAAGGCCGGAGCACTGAGCCAGCCACCGCTTGGGCGGGCCGTGTTCGGCCCACGGTTCAACCCGGTCATCCCCGCCATCCCGGAGCGAGATGTGGCCAAGCCGGCACCTGCTCCGCGGGCTGGCACCGACAGGCAGAGTTTGACCCGTGATCTAGCACCGTGATGGGCCGGGCCAAGCTGGGTCGGCCTCCGGCTCCCACTCTGTCCCCGCCTCTGTCTGACAGGTCCAAGCTCCTCCGAAACGGGCGCCCCACTTCCAGTCCCTGAGCCCCGGTTCTCCAGCTCCCGTCCCAGGTCCTGCCTGCCGGGCGCCCTCCTGGAGCGTCCGGTCCTTGGGACGTCTCTTTGTCTCGCTGGAACCTGCTGGTTTGGGTTTGAGCCACCCCTCCCGCCCTGTGTTAACCTTTTCACACCCCGCTTGGGGAGCAAGGCAACGCACGGAGGGAAACTGAGGCACGCCTAGGTGTGACACAAACATTACAGGAAACCGCTGCTTCGTCACAGCCTCCCCTCCACGAGCTGCCCTCAGCCCAGCGGCCAGCCGGAGGGAGCGAACCAAGCGCGGGGACAGCTCTGCTGGAACGGCCAGTCCTCGCACCACGACGCACCTCCCCGGGCGTCACGTCACGTCCCGTCCCCCCTCCCAGCGTTACCCGCATCCTCCGCCGGCCCAGCAGCGTGGGACCGGGTCTCACCTGTCCAGCGGGCACAGGAGCCGTCTCGGAAAACCAAAGCTGGGTGACAAAAAGCCAGGCGAGACCCACGTCGCCAGCCAGGTCCCTGTCCCCACAGGGACGGACGTTCCCGCCAACCCAGGCACCGGCTCCCTAGCAAATCCGATGACAGATCAACCTGTTCCCTACCCGGGGCTCAACCCCCGCCGCCCACGCCCCAGACGGGATGGGCACGTCGTCCGGGGTGGGGCTGGTGGCCAGAACCAAGCAAGGCAAACACCAGCCGCTGATCCAAAGGGTAGGGGCCGGCCCTGAGCTCAGTGTCCCACCAAACCACCCCGAGGACAGGGGTACAGGCACGACCCCGCGGAGCTCAAACCTGCAGGTCTTTCCAGCTCGCTAACCACTAGACCCTGCCGCCTACGTCCCGGCCCCGACAGCGGTGAGGGGATCGGCGGGGGGAGCGGAGCTGCGGAGTCGCTGGCACGGCTGGGGTGGGCAGGGCGGCATTACCGCCCAACCTCTGCCCGCATCCACCCTAGCGCAGACACGTTTCTGCCGCCGCGGGAGCTTGCCCGGCTGGCAGGGCTGGTCTATGCTGTACCAGCCAACCTCTGCCAGTGCCCCTCACTCCTGCCCCATAACCCCCTGCTAGCCCAGCCCTGCCCCCGCAGCCCTGCCGGTGCCCCTCGCTCCCGCCCCACAGCCCCCTGCTAGCCCAGCCCTGCCCCCGCAGCCCTGCCGGTGCCCCTCACTCTTGCCCCGCAGCCCCCTGCTAGCCCAGCCCTGCCGGTGCCCCTCACTCCCGCCCTGGGCTCCCCCCAGCCCTGCCGGTGCCCCTCACTCCGACCCCGCAGCCCCCTGCCCCCCCAGCCCTGCCGGTGCCCCTCACTCCCGCCCTGCAGCCCCCCGCCGGGCGCTGACCTGGGGCAAGGCGATGCTCAGCTGTCTCTGCAGCGACTCCTTCTCGTGGGCCAGCTCGCGGAGCCGGAGCTGGGCCGTGCCCAGGCTGTCCTGCGTGTCCCGCAGCGTCTCCAGCAGCCGCTCCCGCTCCGTCAGCATGTTGACCATCAGCTGTTCGAAGTTGGCGTCCTCGGGCCCGTAGGCCGAGCCCCGGCGGCTGTCCTCGCTGATGGTGGGCATCACTTCGCACATCATCCTGCCTGGGGGGCGGGGCAGGCCCCGGGTGGGGCGCCGCGGGGGGTGGGGCTGGGCGGGGGGCTCAGTGCCCCGACCTACCGGCGGGGGGGGGGGGAACGAGGGGGGGAAGAAAGAATGAGACAGAACTCGGATGCCTGGGTTCTATCCCAGCGCTAGGAGGGGAGGAGGGTCTAGTGGTTAGATCAGGGTGGGCTGGGAGCCAGGACTCCTGGGTTCTCTCCATGGCTCTGGGAGGGGAGTGCGGTCTAGTGGTTAGGGCAAGGGGGGGCTGGGCGCAAGGACGCCTGGGTTCTCTCCCTAAGTTTTGGTGGGGCGTAGAAAGTGGGGGAGGTCCCTTACTAAAAAACCACATTAATTTAAAACATCGCACCCCCCCCATCGGGCCCAAGGCCCCACTGTGGGTTTTTGTGGGGCAGCGTGGCCAGCTCTGCCCGCTCCCACATAAACACTGGGGGGTGGGGAGGTTCATTATAAGGAGTAAAAGCTGGGCCCCTCCCCCAACAGCTGGTGACAACCCCCATGGGGGGGGGTGGGTCATGGCTGCCATGGGGGGGTTATAAACCCCTTCCTGCCCCAGCCCCCCAGGGTAGGAGCTGGTCCAGCAGCCTCCTCACCTGGGGCAGGGGAGGGCTGGGAACACCCTGGCCCAACCTGCCAGGTATCTCCCCCTCCCCGATACCTAGGGAACACGCACCCAGGTGTGCACCCAGCCCCCCCCTCCACACAGCACAACAGACACACACACAGCGGCAGAGCTGTCAGCAAAGCCAGACGCCCGCTTCTGCCTGCCAGGAGCAGGACTCGCTCCCCCACGCAACACACCCGGCCTCACCCGCTCCCGACAACCCGACACTGGGCCACGCACACGGCCTCACACGCTCCCGACACTGGGCCACGCACACGGCCTCACCCGCTCCCAACAACCCGACACTGGGCCACGCACACGGCCTCACCCGCTCCCGACAACCCGACACTGGGCCACGCACACGGCCTCACACGCTCCCGACACTGGGCCACGCACACGGCCTCACCCGCTCCCGACAACCCGACCCTGGGCCACGCACACGGCCTCGCCCGCTCCCGACAACCCGACACTGGGCCACGCACACGGCCTCGCCCGCTCCCGACAACCCGACCCTGGGCCACGCACCCGGCCTCGCCCGCTCCCGACAACCCGACCCTGGGCCACGCACACGGCCTCGCCCGCTCCCGACAACCCGACCCTGGGCCACGCACCCGGCCTCGCCCGCTCCCGACAACCCGACCCTGGGCCACGCACCCGGCCTCGCCCGCTCCCGACCCTGGGCCACGCACACGGCCTCACCCGCTCCCGACAACCCGACCCTGGGCCACGCACCCGGCCTCGCCCGCTCCCGACAACCCGACCCTGGGCCACGCACCCGGCCTCGCCCGCTCCCGACAACCCGACCCTGGGCCACGCACCCGGCCTCACACGCTCCCGACAACCCGACCCTGGGCCACGCACCCGGCCTCGCCCGCTCCCGACAACCCGACCCTGGGCCACGCACCCGGCCTCGCCCGCTCCCGACAACCCGACCCTGGGCCACGCACCCGGCCTCGCCCGCTCCCGACAACCCGACCCTGGGCCACGCACCCGGCCTCGCCCGCTCCCGACAACCCGACCCTGGGCCACGCACCCGGCCTCGCCCGCTCCCGACAACCCGACCCTGGGCCACGCACCCGGCCTCGCCCGCTCCCGACAACCCGAACCTGGGCCACGCACCCGGCCTCACACGCTCCAGACACAACACAACACACACAACGCAACACTGGGCCATGCACACGGCCTCACTCGCTCCTGACACAACACGACACACACAATGCGACACTAGGCCACGCACCCGGCCTCACACACTCCCGACACAACACGACACTGGGCCACGCACACGGCCTCACCCGTTCCAGACACAACACAACACACACAACGCGACACTGGGCCACGCACCTGGCCTCACCCGCTCCCGACAACCCGACACTGGGCCACACGCACGGCCTCACACGCTCCCGACACGACACAACACAACACACAACGCGACACTGGGCACACACCCGGCCTCACCCGCTCCCGACACAACCCGACACTGGGCCACGCACACGGCCTCACCCGCTCCAGACACAACGCGACACATAGCCACAGTGCAACACCCATCCACAATGCAACAGTACGACACACACACAGTAACAGACAACACCACATGCTACAGACACAATGCAACACACAGAGCACCACCCACTCCCGACACAATGCGACACACAGGGCTACACACACACACAAATGCAACCGTGGGCCATGCACACAGCATCACTCACTCCCGTCCCAATGCAACACACAGCCACGGTGCAACACCCGTCCATAATGCAACAGTGCGACACACACACACACTGTAACAGACACCACAACAGGCTACAGACAACAACGCAACACCCGTCCACCATGCAACAGCGCAATGCAACACCCGCTCCCGACACAACACAACACACAGCGCTATGCACACACACAACACAACACTGGACCACACACAGAGCACCACCCGCTCCCGACACAACGCGACACCCACCCCCAAGGCAAGACCCCCGGCGCTACACACACACGGCAACACACCACACAACATACGACCGACACAACGCGACAGTGCAACACCCAAACAGGCTGCAACACCCGGGCAAAAGGCAATAACCCAACACACAAACACACCCAGCGCCCCCCTCCCCCCAGCTGCAGGGCCTGCGCCCGCAGACACCTCGTCTGGGATATTTATAGACAGCGACAGGACTGGTGCCCCCCCCCGCACAGACACACTCAGACGGTACTTGTGCACAGACACACGCCAACACACGCCCTGACACGCCTCTCACGGGCCCTAGGGCCAAACCCCTTCTCCCCTCATGGCCCTGACCGGGGAAACCACGTCAACTTCCACGGGGGGCGGGGGGGGGAAGGGGTCCCAGCCACCCCCAACACATGTGTGTTGGCGTGTGCGGTCATGTGCCCACCACGCACCAGCTGGGCTCGCACAGAGCAGCCTGGCCCAGGTGGCACCCACAGCGTCCGTGGCGCCCCGTGGGTCGCACGGCCGGAGTGGGGCACACGGGCCGCGCACGCACATGCCAGGGCCCCGCTGGGCCAGACCCTGCAGCCCCGTCATGCACCCAGCTGTGGGGGTGTCAGGCGGTTTGTGCCCCACAGACTGGGGATGGATCTGTGGGGGTGGGGAGGGGGCAGCTCTGACCTACCAGAGTGAAGAGAAAATCTGGGGGGGCTCTCCCTGCCCCCCAGGAAAACAATGTAGTTGGGGGAAGGGACGGAAGAGCTGTCCAGCCCCCCTGAAGCATGCCCCCCCACCTGCAGGTTCAGCTGGGATCCCCCCCCCCCACAGTCCAGCTGCCCTGCCCCCTCACCCATGGATTTTGGGGGTGGACTCCTGGAAGGGGACAGAGGGGTTCCCCCAGGCACATGGGGAGATCCAGCCCCCCCCATCCATGGGGGGGAGACGCAGGGCCCCCAGGCGCGGTGGGGGTGGTGGACTGAGGACAGAGGCTGGAAGTCAGAGAACGGGGGGAATGAAGCAGAGAGGGGGGCGGGGGTGTTGGCAGGGGGATGGAGGAGGTGGGGGGGACGGTATGACAGGGAAAGAGTGGGGGGGCTGAGGGGGGCAGCTGGGCAGGGGATGGCAGGCACAGGTGAGGGGACACAGGGACGGGGGCTGTCCTGGGGGCTCGCCCAGCCAGTACCCGGGGTGGGGGCTGGGGAGGCCGGGACAGGAAGATGTGGGGCGGGGGTTGCAGCTCACACCTGCGGCTGGGTGCGGGCAGGGGGAGGATTGGGGGGCGCAGGCAGAGGGAGGGTTGGGCTAGGGGGCAGGGTGCACCAGGTGCTGGGGGGGGCGTTGGGGAGCAGGGGGGGAACCAGCAGGGGCTGGGGGAGCCAGGCACCGCATGCACGGGTGTGGGGTAATGCTGGGGAACGAGGGACCAGGCGGGCGGGGTGCATGCAGAGGTGTGGGGAGGGGGACACATGCAGGGGCTGGGGAGCAGAGGGGCCGGGGGAGCAGGGGCGTGCACGCAGGGATGGCGCACACAGGGGCTGGGGAGCAGGGGGCCAGGCAGGGGCCCGGGTTGGCAAGGGCCAGGCAGGGGGATGCACGCAGGGCCTGGAGGAGTGGGGGGAGCCAGGCAGGGGGGCGCACGCAGGGGCCGGGAACCAGGGGGCCAGGCAGGGGCTGGGTGTGGGGGGGTTCGCAGGGGTCAGGCAGAGGGGCGCACACAGAGGCCGGGGGAGCAGGGGGGGCAGGCAGGGGGGCACACAAAGCGACCATTTGGGGGGGCATGCAAGGCCTGGAGGAGTGGGGGGGGGGGCAGACACAGGGGCCAGGGGAGTGGGAGGGGGGGGCACACACAGGGGCTGGGGGAGCCAGGCAGGGGCTGGAAAAGCGTGGGGGCGCACACATGGGCCAGGCAGGGAGGTGCGTGCGTGCAGGGCCTGGAGGAGTAGGGGGAGCCAGGCAGGGGGGCGCACGCAGGGGCCGGGGAGTAGGGGGCCAGGCAGGGGCTGAGTGTGGGGGGGTTCGCAGGGGTCAGGCAGAGGGGCGCATACAGAGGCCAGGGGAGCAGGGGGGGCAGGCAGGGGGCACACAAAGCGACCATTCAGGGGGGGCATGCAGGGCCTGGAGAAGTGGGGGGGGGCAGACAGGTGGGCAGACACAGGGGCCAGGGGAGTGGGAGGGGGGCACACACAGGGGCTGGGGGAGCCAGGCAGGGGCTGGAAAAGCATGGGGGCGCACACATGGGCCAGGCAGGGGGGCGCGTGCAGGGCCTGGAGGAGCGGGGGGGGGGACGGACGAGGGGGGCGCACACAGGGGCCAGACGAGGGGTCGCACACAGGGGCTGGGGGAGCGGGAGGGGGGCAGGGGGAGTGGGAGGGGGCGGACACAGGGGCTGGGGGGGGCACTGGGGGCCTGCCCGGCTCCTACCTGCAGTGGCTGCCGGTCTGATGCTGCGGAGGCCGGAACAGGAGAATGGGGGGGGCCTGGACCAGCTCCTACCTGCGGCAGGGAGAGGGGTGCGTGCGGGGGGGGGGCGAGGTTGGGGGGGCTCTGGCAGGGGGAGCTGGGAGAATGTCGGAGAGCGAGGGGGGAGGGTGCAGCGGGGTGAATGGCTGGGGGGGCAGCTGCTTGTTGGGGGGGGTGGAGATGTGCGTGGGGGGAGGGGTGCCTAGCTGGGGGAGGGGCGATAGACTGGGGGATGCAGAGGGGTTCATGGGGGGGTCCATGGCTGGATGCGGGAGGATGCAGGTGGAAGGGGAGGGCATGTGCAGGCTAGGGGGGCAGGCTAGGGGGGCAGGCAGGGGAGACGGGCTGGGGGACGCAGGTGGAAGGGGAGGGGTCCGTGGCTGGGGAGGGGGATGGGGGATGGGTGCAGATGCGGGGGATTGGGGAGGGGGGATGCATGGCTAGGGGGGCAGGGGGATGGGCTGGGGGAGCCAAGGCACGGGGGATGGGTGGAGATGCAGGGCAGGGGGGATGAAGGGGCCGAGGTGCATGGCTAGGGGAGTGCAGGGGGAGGGGTGGAGATGCAGGGCGGGGGGATGAAGGGGCCGGGGTGCAGGGCGGGGGGGATGGGTGGGGGTGCATGGCTAGGGGGGTGCAGGGGGAGTGGGGATGGGTGGGGGTGCAGGGCGGGGAGGGTGCACAGGGAGGATGCATGGCTAAGGGGGTGCAGGGCAGGGGGATGGGTGGAGATGCAGGGCGGGGGCATGAAGGGGCAGGGGTGCATGGCTAAGGGGGTGCAGGGGGAGGGAGGATGGGCTGGGGGGTGCAGGGCAGGGGGGATGGGTGGAGATGCAGGGCGGGGGCATGAAGGGGCCGGGGTGTAGGGCGGGGGGGATGGGTGGGGGTGCATGGCTAGGGGGGTGCAGGGGGAGTGGGGATGGGTGGGGGTGCAGGGCGGGGAGGGTGCAGGGGGAGGATGCATGGCTAAGGGGGGTCGGGGGGATGGGCTCAGGGGGTGCAGGGCAGGGGGGATGGGTGGAGATGCAGGGCGGGGGGCATGAAGGGGCCGGGGTGCAGGGCGGGGGGGATGGGTGGGGGTGCATGGCTAGGGGGGTGCAGGGGGAGTGGGGATGGGTGGGGGTGCAGGGCGGGGAGGGTGCACGGGGAGGATGCATGGCTAAGGGGGTGCAGGGCAGGGGGGATGGGTGGAGATGCAGGGCGGGGGGCATGAAGGGGCAGGGGTGCATGGCTAGGGGGGTGCAGGGGAGGGAGGATGGGCTGGGGGTGCAGGGCAGGGGGGATGGGTGGAGATGCAGGGTGGGGGGCATGAAGGGGCCGGGGTGCAGGGCGGGGGGGATGGGTGGGGGTGCAGGGCGGGGAGGGTGCAGGGGGAGGATGCATGGCTAAGGGGGGTCGGGGGGATGGGCTCAGGGGGTGCAGGGCAGGGGGGATGGGTGGAGATGCAGGGCAGGGGGGATGGCTAGGGGGGTGCATAGATGCGGGGGGGCGCCGGTACCTGCGGCGGCCGGTGCCGATGCTGCGGAGCCGGAGCCGGAGCCGGCGGACGCCCGGGGGTCGCGCCCCTCCCCCGCCCCGCGCTGCCGGAGCCCGCCGGACGCGGCTCCCGGCCCCCTCCGCGCCACCCCCCACCCCGCCCCACCGGCGCCGGCCCCTTTAAGGGAGCCCTGAGTGACGCGCCGCCCGGCCAACGGGAGCCCGGCAGACTCCGGGGCGGCCGCGAGGCCCCGCCCAGTCGCGGGGGTGGGAGGGGGCGGCTCCGAGCGGCCGGGCCCGGCGGCCAATGGCGGAGGGGCTGCCGGGCGGGGGAGCCAATGAGGAAGGGCGGGGGCGGGGCTCGCTTTCAGGATGATGTCATCCGGTGTGCGGCGGGCGCGAGAAGCTTGGCCGTTGGGGGGGGGGATGCACCAACCCCCCGAGAAATGCACCAACCCCGCACGATCTGCACCAACCCCCCGAGAAATGCACCAACTCCGCACCCCAGAAAAATGCACCACCCCCCTGAGAAATGCACCATCCTGCAGGGAAATGCACCAACCCCTGAACTCCCGAGCAATGCACCAAGCCCCAGGGAAATGCATCAGCTGCCGGGGAAATGCACCAACCCTGCACCCCAAGAAATGCACAAAACCCGGGAGAAATCCATCAACCGCCAGAGAAATGCACCAACCCTCAACCCCTGGGGAAATGCACCAACCCCCGAGAAATGCACCAACCCCCAGGGAAAGGCCCCTACTCCGCACCCCCCAGAGAAATGCACCAACCCCCAGGGAAAGGCCCCTACTCCGCACCCCCCAGAGAAATGCACCAACCCTGAACCCCCAGAGAAAGGCACCAAACCGTGCACCCCTAAAACATGCCCCAACCCCCGGGGAAAGGCACCATCCTGGCAGCCCAGAGTAATGCGCCATCTGACGCCACCTTTGCCTGCCTCACCCGAACGTGCTCATTTCTCCACGTTGCAGGCACTGCTGCAACCCACCATGAGACATGCAGCAGTGCATGCAACCCGGTGACTCGCCCCAGCCCACAGCAATGCAAGAAGCCGCAGAGACACCCCAGAGAACCAGCCGGCAGGGCAGCAAACTGCCCCGCCCCAGAAAGACGCGACAACTGTCGGCAACGCGGAGCAGCGCCTTCACCCAGGTGCCGTGGCATCACGGTTCACCGGGGCGGGAATGCAGCAATCCATGCAACGCTCCAACGTGCAACTCGGCCCGCTGGGAAGGCCATGCATTGCCCGAGGAGCTTGCAACCAACCGCACCGGCACCATGGGGTCCCATCGCGCCACCCTGAGATCTGCAACAGGCCAAAACACAGCCCCCCCACCCCACCGGTGCAGCTGCAAAGGCGGCAGCTGGCCTGCGAGCTGCATCGGACGCAGCAGCCATCTATAAATGCAGGCGCAAACCTGCGTCCATCCGTGACAGCTGTTCCAGGCATCGCCAAGCCAGGCCGGGGATGCGAGGCAGGCACAAGCCACTGCGGTGGTGGGAGGGCCAGGCTTGGACTCCAGATCGATCCGAGCATTGCGGGGAGGGGGAGCCCATGAATTCAGGAGCAACCCCTCCCGCCCCGGCTTTCAGCCAACTCTCATGTCCCACTTCCTGCCCCCCTGAGCCAGCCGGTCCCCAGCCCTGGGGCCGGATCAGAGCCGGCGCCCCAGAAATGCCGCCAAGTGGGGGAGCCGGCTTGTCTCCCCAGGATCAGGTCCCCGGCGGATCGGGTCGTGGGGGTCAATCCACCTCTTTTCCCGCCTGAATCTGTCCAGCATCCAGGCAGGTCTTCCGGCCCTCGCATCCTTCTCCGGCCCCTCTGCAATTTACCACCGTCCTCCTTGAGACGGGAGCCCCAGCGCCGGGGCCGAGGCACAAAGGACACAGACACGCACCTCGCAGACTCACTCGCATCGGTTTATTCACCCTCAGGAACCCCCTTTCCCCCAGCACAATCAGGAGCCGCGGCAAAGGGCACGAACATTCCCGGGCGCGGGGGGAGGAGGGACGGACAGCAGGGGCGGGGAGTGGGAGTCACCCACTAGGACCCCCCTCTCCTCCCAGGGCTGGGGAGAGAACCCAGGAGTCCTGGCTCCCAGCCCCACCCTCTGACTCCCTCTCTGGGAATTTCACCCCCGTCTTTCCCTGGCAGACCCAGCAGCCAAACCAGAAACACTGACTTGAGGGGGTGACTCACTCCTGGGGGAGGGGCGTGTCCCCGATTCCCAAGGTCATTTCCCGCGCCCCCTCCCCCCAGCCCATCTGGGAGGCGGGAGGGGAGGGGAGCCCAGCCCCCCGTCTCTGTTCCCCCGCCTTGGAAAGGCCAGGGCCAGGCTAGCCGGGGGCTGCGGGTCGGGAGTGAGGGGCACCAACACCCAACGCACCATGAAGCCCAGTGTCAGTGTCGCGCCCCCCCCCCAGTCAAGCAGCAAAGTCGCCACCTGGTGGCCACTCTCGGAACTGCATCCTAACAGGCTGGAACGCAGCCCCTCTGGGGTGGGGCGCGGGGGCAAAGATGCACAAGAATTTGGGACAGGAAGTGAAGGAGAATCCTGTAAGGTGGGTGGTTTGGGGCGGGGGGGGGGAGTGAATTTCTCCAGCATTCCCCTTCCCCTTCCCTGCCCCTAAGCCAGGATGCCCCTCACCGCCCCCCGCCAACTTGGGGGTCGTTCCCCGGAGCCTGGCCGGCGGGCGGATTCACTCCGGCTCACACACAGGGGTCAGCTTTAAATAAGGGAATAAATACGGTTCACGGCGGGGCCGGCGCGGGCCGGATAAATAGACCCAGCTACACACGAAAACTGGGAGGGGGGATCTTTGGGGGGCCGGGCCTGGGGGCCCCCGGCCTCCCCAGCGTGGGACGAGACAGGTGCTATCCCCGCGACTCCAGAGACCTGAGGAGAGAACAGAGTGGGCTTTCGTCAGACCAGGGAAGCAAAGCAGATTTGGGGGGCACGGAGGGATTTTTTGGGGTGCTGCTCGTGGCACTGGGGGGTTGGGGGGGCCTTACGAGTAGCTGGGGTGCTTGGGGGGATTCTGGAGGGGATGGGGGCTCTGCGGCCCTTACGAGTAGCTGTGTGGCTTCCGGTGGTGGCGGGAGGTTCTGGGGGGCACAGGGGGTTTGGGGGCCACAGGGGACACTGGGGGGCACAAGGGGCCTCGGGGGGACACAGGGGGCACAGAGGGTTTGGGGGGCATGGGGGACACTGGGGGGTACAAAGGGGCGCGGGGGGCCCTTACGAGTAGCTGGGGTGCTGTTGGCACCGGCAGGGGTGTTCTGGGAGGTGCGGGGGGACATTGGGGGCACAGGGGACACTGGGGGGGCACAGGGCGTTCTGGGGGGTGCAGGGAGACATTGGGGGCACAGGGGACACTGGGGGGCGCAGGGGACACTGGGGGGCGCAGGGGGGGCATGGGGGGCGCAGGGGGGGCATGGGGGGCACAGGGGACACTGGGGGGCGCAGGGGACACTGGGGGGTCTGGGGGGGCACGGGGGGCCCTTACGAGTAGCTGGGGTGCTGCTGGCGCCGGCGGGCCGTGCGCATCTTCTCGAAGCGGGCCTCCATCTCCTCCAGCACCTTGGGCGTATAGCGAACAACCAGCTTCACCGTCCCCTGCGCCGCCTTCAGCAGCTCCACGGCCTTCTCGTGCTGCTCCCCCTCCACGCTCTGCCCCCCGCACGGACACACGGGGGTCAGGGCACGGCCCCACTGCCCGCGGCCGCCTCCGTGTCCCCGCACGCTCAGCCCCCCATCACCCCCATGTCCCCTCCCACGCCGCCCCCCCAGCCCTCCTGCACCCCCCCCATGTCCCCTCCCGGTGCCCGCCATGCCAGCCCCCCATCCCCTCCTTGTGTCCTCCCCACGCCAGACCCCCTGTGCCCCCCCGTGTCCCCTCCCATGCACCCCCACACTCCCTATGTCCCCTCCCGATGCCCCCCAAGCCAATGCCCCCCATCAACCCTCCATGTCCCCTCCCAGTGCCCCCCCATGCTGGTCCCCCATCACCCCCCCCATGGCTCCCCACATGTCCCCTCCCAGCCCCCTCCCCCTGCCACCCCCCACAGTCCCCCCTGCTCACCACGCCGTTGACGGACAGCAGCTGGTCCCCCCGCTTGAGCCCCCCGTGCCGGTCGGCGACGCCACCGGGGATGACGCGGGAGATGTAGATCGGGGAGTTCTGCTCCTTGCCCCCCATGATGTTAAAGCCGAGCCCCTCCTCCGTCTTGGGCAGCTCCACCACCCGGGGGTGGGCGTGACCCTCGCTCGCCGCGAACGCCGCCACCGTGGCCTGGGGGCACAGAGGCAGGGCGCTCGGGGGGGGCGCCCTGCCACCGTGGCCTGGGGGCACAGAGGCAGGGCGCTCGGGGGGGGCGCCCAAGGGGGGCAGTACCTAGGCCTGGCTCTCATGGGTGGGGGAGTCCCCGGGGGGGAGCACGGTACCCAGGCCTGGCTCTCAGGGGTGGGGAGGTCCTGGGGGGGGTGGTGCCCAGGCCCGGCTCTCGTGGGCGGGGGGCATACCCAGGCCCAGATCTCTGGGGTGGGGGCTTCCCGGGGGGGGGCCAGTACCCAGGCCCGGCTCTCAGGGGTTGGGAAGTCCTGGGGGAGGGTACCCAGGCCCGGCTCTTGTGGGTGGGGTGTACCCAGGCGGGGCCGTACCTAGGCCCAGATCTCAGGGGGTAGGGGGTCCTGGGGGGGGCGGTACCCAGGCCCGGCTCTCGGGGGTTGGGGGGTCCCTGGGGGGGGCCGTACCTTGGCTGTGGCGTGGGCCCGGATCTCGGCGCTGCCCGCGATCTCCAGCGTGTCATAGAGCTGCTCATAGACCTGGGGGAGGAGACCGGGGGAGAAGGCGAGGTCTCGGGGAGAAGCCAGGAGTCCGGGCGATTGCCGGGTTGGGGGAGATGGGGGCAGGGGCAACGGGGGTGCAGCCAGGGCACTGGGCTCTCAGGTGATTCAGGGCTTGGGGGGTCCCAGCAGGAGACAAGGCCCCTGCAGGAACATGGAGGGTCATTGTCAGGGATCCCCAGGGGGTCGGGGTGGGCGTGGTGGGGGGGTGCAACCCCCTGGGGGGTGACCGGGGATGGGGCTCGGGCGGGTCTGGTCTCCCAGAGGGCCAAGCAGATCTTGAACTGCAGGACCCTCTTAGAGGGGAAGGGGGACTGGGGGTGCAGAGCAGGGGGGGTCCCAGAGATGTTTGAGGTGGCCTGGAGGATCGTGGGGGTCTGGGGGTGCAGAGAATGAACAAGGGGTGCAAGCAGTACGGGGGTTTCGGGTGCAGGGGTGGATGTGGGGCTGCTTGTGCGGGTGCTTGTGGGCCCAGAGGGGTCTCGGGGTCCCGGGGGGGTCTCACCTCGCGGATGGCCGAGCAGAACTTGCTCTGCAGAACCCGCTGCAAAGCCTGCAGCTTGTGGGGGGGCAGCTCCCCACTTCGCTGCAACCGCTCCAGCAGCTCCACGGCGCGCGCCACGTCTGCCACAGGATGGGGGGGTCACACGGGGGGCAGGGAGAACCCCCCAAAACTCACTGCCTGCTGCTGCCCCACATCGCCCCCCCACATCGAACACCTGCCCTGACCCCCAACCACCACCTGCCCTGACCCCCCCCACATGACCCCCCCACAGCTAACTCCTGCCCTGACCCCCATCACCCCACCACCACCTGCCCTGACCCCCCCCACATGACCCCCCCACAGCTAACTCCTGCCCTGACCTCCCATCACCCCCCCACCACCTGCCCTGACCCCCAGCCACCACCTGCTCTGCCCCCCCATCACCCTCCCACAGCTAACTCCTGCCCTGACCCCATTACCCCCCACCTGCCCTGACCTCCCATCACGCTCCTGCCCTGACCCCCCACAGCTAACTCCTGCCCTGACCTACCATCACCCCCCCATCACACTCCTGCCCTGCCCCCCAGCCACCACCTGCCTGACCCCCCACCACAGCTAACACCTGCCCTGACCCCAGCTACCACCTGACCCCCCCATATCACCCCCCCAGCTAACTCTTGCCCTGACCCCCCCATCACCCCCCCAGCTAACTGCTGCCCTGACCCCCAACCACCTGCACTGCCCCCCATATCACCCCCCAGCTAACTCCTGCCCTGACCCCCAGCCACCACCTGCACTGCCCTCCCATTGCCCCCCACAGCTAACTGCTGCCCTGACCCCCATATTACCCCACACCCCAGATGCATCAGCCACCACCTGCCCCCCACCCGGCCCCGCTGCACCCGCCACCTGCCCCGCCCCCCCTTTTCCCACTGCAGCCCCACCTGTCCCGGCCCCCTTGCACCAGCCCCCTTACCCCGCTCCAGCCCCAGCGGCTCGCTGCTCAGCGCTGCCATCTTCACGCACCGGCCCCGCCCCACGTTGCGGGGGGGGGCGATGGGGGGGCCTAGGGGGGGAAACGGCGGGGGGGGGGATGTGCCTGCGCGCACGTGGGGCCGGTCGCGTTTGCACGCGCGTGCCCGGAGCTGCGGGCGGGTGCACGACGCCTGTGCACTCGCACCCCCCCCCCCGCGTGTGTTCACGGCTGCCAGAGCCCGCCCCCCCCGGCCCTGCTCCTGCGCTCTCGGCCCCCCGCCGCCTGCCTCCCACCCCCCTTCACAGCCCAGCTCATTCACCACCCCACCCCCCCGCACACACAGACATTGAGAGCGGGTGGGGCAGGAGCAAAGCCCCTCCCCCCACCCCAGGCTGCAGTGGGGGTGTGTGTGTGTCTGTCCGTATCTGCACCCCCCCCCCCCCGGTGCTCGGGGCCTTCATGGCCAGTGGCGGGGAGTCCCCCAGGCCAACCCCATTGCAGGGCTAAGGGGGGATTTCTTGGAGCGAGATCAGCAGCATCCTCCCCGGCCACACCTGGGGCCCGGCTCAGACCCCAACTCGCCTGTGCAGCAAGGGGGGACGACGCCACCCCAGGGAGCCCTGGCACGGGGGGGGGGGGGGGGGAGGGAAAAGCAGGAGATCCTGATCTAGGGGGCAAAGAGAGGCAAGGGGCCTGGCTAGTCAGCAGTGGCCCAGCTGGAAACATGGCCCCACCCGCGCCTGGGAACACGGCAGAGGCCGGGTCAGTCACAGGCGAGGGGTGCGGGCGGCTCAGGCCCCCTTGGAGCATAACACCGGGGGGGGGGGGGGGGATGCTCCTGGGAGGCAGGGACCCTGGACAAAGCCTGACGGGGGGATCCTGAGCCGGGCTAGAGGCTATTTGGACCTGGACCCAGTTCTGGGGGCAACAATTCAAGTCTGCTCCTTGAGGGCAAAGTGTGGGGCCGGGGGGGGGGGGGGGCCTGCCCAGCCGCAGGGCTGACCCCCGGGTACTAGGGCCCGCCGCTCTGGCCATTCCCAGCCCAGCCCCCCCTTCAATGACAGCACCTCAGGGCAGAACCATTAAAACCCCTTTATTGTGGTTAAACAAAAGCAGATGCAGCCACGTGGGGCTTTATACAGACATGTGGAATTTTTGGGGGGAGGAGGGGGTCACGCTACAGAAACTGGGGGGACAAAAACTTACCCACCTAAAAAAAAAAAAAAAGAGAGAAGTGGCCAGACCGGCCTGGGGGCTGGGCCCCCGCCTGGGGGGCAGGGGAGCCCCCTCACTCCAGGGGCGGCTCCAGCAGGTACCCGTTCTCCGTGGACATGTAGCCGTCTCCGGACTGCATGGACTCCTGGTCCAGGAACATGTCCTGGCTGGTCTCCTCCAGCGGCTCGGCCATGCCGTTGTCCTGGCCGGCCCGTTCGTCCCGCTTCTCGGCCCCGCGCTCGCCCCGCTCGCCCCGCTCCCGCTTGTGCTCCCGGTCCCGGTCGCGCTCCCGCCGGCGCTCCCTGTCCCTCTCCCTGTCCCTGTCCTTGTCGCGGTCCCGGTGGCTGCGCCGGCGGTCCCGCTCCCGCTCCTTGTCCCGCTCCCTGTCCCTGTCCCTCTCCCTGCCCTTGTCCTCGCCCTCCAGCTTCAGCTCCAGCCTGTCCATGCCCAGCTCGCCCAGCGCCACCTCCTCGGCCTGGGCATCCCCCCCCTCGGGCAGCTCCTCCTTCTTGTCGCGCTCCCGGTCCCGGTCCCGCTTGCGCTCCCGGCTGCGGCTGTGCCGCTTCCGCTCCCGCTCCTTGTCCTTGTCCTTGCTGCGCTCCCGGCTCCGCTTCCGCTCCTCCTTCTCCCGGCTGCGGGTGCGGCGCCGGCGCTCCCTGGACCGGCTGCGCCGGCGCTCCCGCTCCTTGTCCCGCTCCCGGCTCCGGTCCCGCCGGTCACGCTCCCGCTCCCGGTCCCTGCGGGGAGAGGGGGCCCCAGGCGTCACACGGCTGGCCCAGCGCACCCGGCCCCTGGGCCATCCGGGCACCCCAACTCCGCAGGGCCAGGCTGGCTCCTCCGGCCAGCGGACATACCCACAGCCCTCCCACAATGCACTGGGCCACACACTCCTCTAGCATCCTATAGCCAGCAGGGGGCACTGCAGAGACCCACAGCCCTCCACACTCCCATAACGCACTGGGCCACCCCCCCCCCTCCCCCAACTCCCTATAGCCAGCAGGGGAGTGCTGCAAACTCTCCTCTCCTCCTCCTTGGCAGGGGGTCTGGCTGAGGTCCCCCGGGGCACAGGCTGCCCCCCACTCACCGCTCGTCATATCTGGAGGTGTCGTCTCGGCCAGAGTGCCTGATGTTGACGTCTGCACCGCCCCTCCGGGTGCCCCCCAGGCCACCACCTACAAAGAAAGCGAAGCTCTTCAGCCAACTCAACACCCGCCCTGGCTTCCCGCCACTGGGGGGGACCTGTAGGCCTCAAACCAGTACGCTGACACCCCCATATACACCATCTGCCTGGTGAGGTATCGGTTTCAAAGTCTCGCTCTGCTGAACATTAAGATCCCATTGGAGTGTAGGGGCTGTCGCTGGATGGGAAGTTACGAAGTTGGCTTGGTGTGTGTTACTGAAATAGGTTGTGAGGTTGGGAACACCCATAACCAGCCATTCAGGTGCGACAGCGTGGATGGCCCGTGAAGGGGAATCCGCACTAAGGACTGTCACAGGATCTGTGTAGGACTGTCACGGGACCCGTGTCCAGTGAAGACAAAAAGGAGGCTGCTTGACTCATGTCATAGTAAAACATCTTTCCAGAAAGCTGGAGGAACCTATAACAGAGGGGAAGGTACATCATTTGTCCTCACTCCCTGGGCCGGATTCATGCAGGGGCTTTAGGGGCTGCAGCCCAGGGCCTCGGAGGGCCCTGCGGGTCCGCTGCTTCTTTTCATCCAGCCCGGCAAGTCCCCGCACCGCAGGCCGGACACTAGTCCCCGAGCCTCGGTGCCCCCCTTGGGCCTGGAGCTGTCAGCACCAGCTCGCTGATGTGTCCCTAGATGAGGGGCATTCAGGGAATCTCTGTGGGCTGCCCCCATCCCCAGCGCCGGCTCTGCAGCTCCCAGTGGCCAGACATGGGCCAGACATGCCAGCCACCTTGGGGAGCAGAGTAGCACAGAGCCAGGGCAGGAAGGGATCCTGCCTTAGCCCTGCTGCGCCGCCAACCAGAAGCCTGCACCCCAATCCCCTGCCCCAGTTCTGAGCCCACTCCAAAACCCCAGGGGCCCCACAAAATCTAATAGCCCTGGGCCCACAGGAGAGTTAATCTGGTCCTGCTCACACCTCAACACCTGGAAGAACATCTGGACAAAGACTTTGAAGGGGGAAGGTGATCCCAGGCTGGAAAGGAGAATCCAGCTCACGTACTAAGGAAATCTACCATCAGGGTGAGATACTGCTCGATTCAAATCCTGTCTAGTTTATGGAACTCAGACTGGGGGGAAAAGGGGGGTGTGTGCGGCCCGGGGCAGCGCCCAGGACCAGCTGTCTGGGGCCGCATCAGCTGCTGCAGAAGTCACGGAGGTCCCAGAATCCATGACTTCCGTGAAATACTTGCAGCCTTACTTATAATCACTTAAAATCTCTTTCTGTAGTTAATAAATTGGTTTTATATTTTACATAGAACGGTGCGCTGGGCTCGAAGTGCACAGGGGAATCCGCTCAGTGTATAAAAGCTGGGGCACGTCCTCTCCACCCTGGGGGACGGGTGGACTGGGTAAGACACTTACATTGGTCAGACTTCCGACCAGGGCAAGGCTCTGGGGTCCTAGGCTGGGGAGCTGGGGGGAATGGGCTGGAAGCAGCATCCCTGTAACTCAGCTGGGTGTGTCCCTGCCGGCGGGTGGCTGTGTGAGTGCAGGACCCGGAGGGGTTTGCAGCTTGTCACAGCAGCACAGTGGGAGAGGGATCCCAGGCTGGAAAGACAGAGGGCTCAGCGGTACCCCAGTTCCAGGCTGCACCCTGAGGAACCTGTCACAGGCTGGATGGGGAGTTCCTGGGAGGGGGCGCTGAGGGACGTGCCAGATTCCCTCCAGGTTATCCCAGGGCGCCGCAGGCCTGACGTGGGGTCGCTCTCCCCTCTCTGCGTTCTGGCGGGGTGGGCTCAGGAAGCGAGGTGCGGGGGGGGGGGTCCTTACTCACCCAGCCTGCGGGGGCGCCAACCCTTGACTGTCCGGCCTCTCTCCACGTCCACCAGCACCCTCCTGCCGTCAATTTTCTTGCCGTCTGCGTGCTTGTATGCCGCTGTAACAGATTGGGGTGTCCAGAAAGGCGGGGGAGGGGTGCGCGCCGCTGTTAGATACGGAGCTCACACACAAGCCCGCCCGCCCCCCCCACCAGACACACACAGCTCCCCCCACCTGCGCCATGGCTCCCCAGAGCCGGCCGAGGGGCTGCCCCACCCTGCCGTGGGGTAGCTTGCCCCGAGGTTCCCACCCCCTCCATGCTGCCTAGACTTCAGCAGCTGGGTCCACACCAGAGCACAGGACGTCCCGACCCCACTGAGGCCGGAGACCCGCAAGCCACGGCTGCTGGGTTGAATGGAGCAGCCCCTCGCCCCCCCAGAGCTGCAAGGAAAGGAACGTTACCAACAAGTCAAATACCTGCGTTTGCCCGATGCCACGCTTGCTGCGTGAGACCCGGGCAGCCCCGTGGGGGGTAAACCCCTATGAGATGGGGGTACGCCGCCCACCGCTGCTGCCCCCTCCCCCCACCCCAGCCAGCCAACTAACCCCGAATCCGCCATGCATCCCCCCAAAGCAGGAGGTATTACACCTACAGGAAGGAGGGAGAGGAATCTGTGTACAACCAGGGGTGGGACGCGCAAAGGTTTACAGTCTGGCACCCGGCTGGCACGCCCCCCGCCGCCCCCCGCCAGTCACGCCCCTGCCGCCCCCCCCACCTGTCGTCACCAGAGGAACAGAGTACAGATCCCTACGTGGCGGCTACAGATAGCACCGAGGCAACGGGGGGGGAGGAGGGGGCGCTAGACGGGCACCGCTCACGAGAAGGAAATAAAAGCGTTTACCTGGAGAAACTACTTACAAAACATTTCAACTTAGCGCCTCAACTCAACGCATCAGGCTGCTAGCGTGGGCGCGAGAGGCCGGGCTCCGCCCCCGTGCCCCCGGTCGGGGCACTGGCATTTGGGGGGGGTGGCGTGGCTGCCAAGCGACACCTCGCTGCCTTACCTGTCTTGGCAGCGGCGTGGGTGCACCCCCCACGGGAGGTACGGTCCCCCTGGCCCCGCCCACCCTCCTGCCCCCCGCAGGAGCTGGGGCACTACGGCATTGAGGGGACACTTACCAGCCCCACAATAGCTCAGCTGGAGCCCCTGCCTTGCCTGCCGCCAGGCTGGGGGCCCGGGGCAGGATTCCTCCCCTGCCCCCTCGTTGCCAGGTGGCTGGTCATGAGGGGACACAGCTGTCCGCTCAGCCAGAACCCCGAGGGGGCAGGGCAGAGCACCATAGCCACGGGTTCGGGCCCCCCAGACCACCTCCATCCAAGGTACTTGTGGGGAAACCCGGCCCCCCGAGAGCTCCCCGATGCCAACAGAGCATACCCCCCAGGGGAGAGGGAGATCCTGCGCTGCCCTGGCTAGAACGGGGCCTAGATGCTGCTCACTGGCCCAGTGCTCCTGAGTGGGCTGGGGTCCCGGTTCCATCCCGGGGCCATGCCCGTCCGTGGTGCTGGTCCCGGCCAGGAGAGGCCGTGGCTTACCTGAGACCAACCTTATCATCACCTTTCTACCAAGCCACCCTAGACAGAACCTCTCCCCCTAACTGCTGACCCCCATCAGGGAGCGCCCCGGGGCTGACTGCTCCTGGGCCAGGGCTCAAAGGGACTCTCGATCCCTGAGATCAGCAGGGCTCTGTTCCCTTGACACCACCCATCACAGAGCCCCGACCTTCTGGTCGCCGGCCAACCGGGACCAAAGTTCAGCCTAGCCCTGCACCCTCCCCCGGGTCCAGAGGTCGGCAGCGCGGCTGCTGGGGACAGGACTTCAGGGCTCACGCAGGGAGATATTGTAGGTCCTACACAAACGGGGGCAGACCCATCCCCTTCATGGTCTGCTGCGGAGGGCTCAAGAGGGGCTGGAGCCGGGCTGGGTTTAGTGCCCTCGACGCTGCCTCTGGAAGCCAGTGGTCTGCATGGCAGGGTGGGTTCTCCAAGCCCAGCCCGGCTCAGAGCCCACAGGTGGTTCTACGGGGCGGGCAGGCTCCAGGCCCGGGAGCAAGCAACGCGGTTGAGAAGCCGGCAGTGTGATGTGACTAACGCTGCCCTGGGCTAGTGTCGCTGTGTACCGGCTGCCTGCGTGTCAATCCCTCGAGCCGCGGGGCACCGGTCCGAGGCTCAGCCGAGACTGACGCCCCAACCGAGCCCCACGCGTGGGCCACGGAGGGGCTGGCTGCACCGGGGGCAGCCAGAGGAGCTATTCTACTTCACCTCGCCAGCCTGGTGGGAAAGGCTAAAGGCAGGACTCGAATATTCCCCTCCCTGCTCAGACACGACTGAAAGCTCAGAGCATGGCACGGCACAGACCACCCTGGCCTGGGCAGCGAGACGCCCGAAGGGAGATGGGGTAGCTCGAGGTTTCCAGCAGAGAGCACCCCTGGCTGGAGAGGCGGAGCCACGATGGACTGACTGGGAGGGGATTAGGATTTGCCTGGGTTGCGGTTTCTTTGGGGGATTAAGAGTCGGACAGACGCAGCCAGTGCTGCGAGCTCCCCCTCAACAGTGCCGGCACTGATGAGCGGGCGGGACCAAAACCCAGCCCTGGGACATATTCGAGTCCTGCTTCATCAGCTGTGGGGACGCAACCTACACAGGGGGATGTCTGGCCTGCCCTCCCTTAGCTACCTCCGGCGGGAATTCGGAGCCTGTGCCACCCCCGTCCAGTCTCCGCCCGGCAAGAGAGCGGAAGCCGGACGAGAGAGCAAGCTTCTCCGGTCCCCACCCCCACCGGGAGCTGCTCTGACCACGCTAGGTGCCTACCGCTGCGGTGGCCTGGCTCGTGTATAGGTGTAGGGGTGCTGTGAATTCTTACCAACATACAAACCCTTATACCAACCATACACTGAGGTGTTGTATGGGGGGAGCATTAGCATCAGCTGCAAGCCAGCAGTGGCAATAGCCATCAGAAAGGTGGCTGCAGTGACAATAAGAACACAGAATTAATACACCCCTCCTCCCGACAGCATCGTTCACAACAGTCACTAGAGCCAAGACACACCTGCCCCCCCACACGCTCGAGCCGGGCCGCTCCCCCAGCTTCGCCGCTTCTGGGCTCAGCCCTGGGGTGGGGGCGGCTCGTGAAGCTCAGTGGTTCGGAGTGGGGGGGGGACACAGCGCTGAGCGTAAGCACTGCCCGTCGGAGCACACGCACCCTCTCACTCACACGCCATGGCCAGCAGCACCCTGATTACATTAATCTGCAGTTATGGGAGGCAGGGAGGGAGGGGAACCCCCCCTGTGGGGGTCATCTCAGCGTTAACCCTCTGATGGCCAGCCCCCAGCCCCGCCTCCGTCATTCATGTCGAGCTCCATGGGGGGGAGGGGGCGCCCCCCATGGCCGCACTTGCCCCCCAGGGAGCAGAGTAATGGAACCTGGGTTTGCACTGGCCCCGCGCCGGCCCTGTGCTCCGTTACTTACCTCTGGGAGCTCGAGGGCCGGGAACGGGATGGCATTGAGATGTAACACATGCGCTTTAGGGAGAGGCAAAGAGGCCCAGACCCGGGCGGTACTTACAGTGCATGTCTCGCTCGTGTTCATACTCTATGAAGGCGTAGCCGCGCGGCTTTCCGGAACGCTTGCTGTATACCATGTAGATCTGGGGGGGTGGGCGGCAGGTTAATGACCCAGACACGCCCCCCCACACACCCACCCACACCGCTTAGCCCTGGCTTCAGTTTGACACAAGCCACTGCCCCATAACCAACACAACAAAAGGTGCTAACTCCCTGCAGACCAGCAGGGGGCACTCAGGCACCAATTGGGGGTAGCTGGGTCCCAACAGGACACCACTAGGATAGGGAGAGTCAGGAACACCCTTCACCCGTGTGAAACCCCTCAAGGGCTCTGCCAAGCAGACCTGGGGGGAAACTTCCTGAGCCTAAACCCGGGGATCAGTTAGACCTGAGCATATGAACAAGCCCCACCAGCCAGGCAGCAAGGGGATTGGGGACCACCTCAGAGCAGCGGTTCACCTCTCCAGCTGCAGTCGATCCTTCACAGGAAGGGAAAACCCGGCCCACATCTGGCCAGTTGTGCCTGGGAGGGGATCCCCACCTGACCCCTGCAGGTGCCTGGCTGAAGCCCCCCAAGCATGAGAGTTCCTTATGGCCATGGTCTCGCTGCAGAGCTGCCAGGAGTTAGGAGCCCGCCGAGGCTATGCAGGCACGGCCCAGGAAGGAAGGGAACAAACGTGGGGATTTGCAGACTCCCAGGTCAGAAGGGACCCCCCTCTGCCCCCAAGCCCGACCCCTACCCCAGCATTCCTCCGGGCTGGGAGCTCGCAAGGGATGGAGACCCCAACACTTCCCCAGGGTGAATCACCCGCCCTGGGAACAGCGTGGCCTTCTTTGTCCCCCAGAGCAGCCTCTTACCCGTTTGATGGGGCCATAGACCTCGAACTCTCTTCTGAGCTTGGATTCTGTTGTGTCGTAGTTCTGAGGGGTAGAGGACAGGCTGGTGAGACAGCTGCTCCTGCGTCCAGGTGCGGGTGGGGGGGGGGGGGGGGAGAAGCGGGTGCCCCAGGAAGGGGCTCCCAGACAGCGGGAGGGAACTTACCACTCTAGCCACAAAGAGGGTTTTGAAGGCATCTCCCTGGGCATTGGGGTCGTTGTGTGGGTCCCCTGGATGGGGAGAAAACAGGGCTAGGCACGCAGAAACAGCAATGGCTGATGCCCCCAGCCCACGTTCACCCCTGCCCCCCAGACGCCAAGTCACCCATGAGGGACGTTCCCAGCAGGTGGGAGTTAGATCAACCTCCCCCCGCCCCCCACAGTGATGGGAGCCCCCCCCCCGACACTCACACATCTTCAGCTCGTTCTCTACCTCCTGCTGCCTCCGCTCAATCTTCTCTCGTCTCTGTGGGAAGGAAAGGGAAGGGGTGACAGGCTCTGGACTCCTGGCAGTGACTCTCCAGAGAGGGACCCCAGGACAGGATTCGAGGGGGGCTCTTAGTCATTACCACCCCCGAGGCTCTCAAAGTGTTGCTGCACTTATGGCTTCGTCCTCACCGCCTTCCACAGGGCTATTACCCCCAATTCACAGACGGGAACACCCAGGTACCCCCACCAAAGTTCACACAGGAAGTTAGTGACAGAATTACCCGGGAGAGAACCCAGGAGTCCTGGCTGCCAACTCCTCCTACCCCACTCCCCTCCCAGAGCCGGGGAGAGAACCCAAGAGTCCTAGCTCCCAGCCCCATGATTCAACCACCAGACTATATGGGAGAAGGGATACCCAAGGGAGAAGAGAAGAGACTCTGGCAGCAGAGTGCCTCCCCAGCTCACCCCTTCACCGCACAGTCTGGAGCTGGACATCTTGGGGGCGCACGCAGACAAATGCCCCACCCTCTCACCCAGGTTGGCTATATCTCTGGAAGGGTGGGCTGACCCCCATGCTGGCAGAGAGCCGTACCTTCCGCTCCATGCGCTCCTCGCGGGTCTCGGCACGGGTGGGCGGAGGGGCATCGCGTGGGTCCTGGGCGGGGGAGAGAAACGTGTTAGCAGGGCATCAAGCGGGTGGCACAGAGATGGGGGAAAGGGGGGGAGCCTGGTGGCTTTGGAGCAGAGAAAAGAGGTGATGAGGCAAGCAGCTCCCCCCCGTCAGCGCTGCCCTGCTGGGGAGGCCGAGCTCACCTCGAACTCCCGGATGTATGGCGCGATGCCGCAGTACGGCTGGTTGTGGTGTTTCTCATGAGGCAGCTTCTCCAGAGGAGGCAGGTAGGGGATGGGGTCTCGGGGGGCAAAGAGTGCCAGCAGGTTGGGGGGCAGGAACTGCGTCATCTTGGGAAATCTGCTGAAGGGAGGACATGCCAGATCGTTAGATTCCACAACTAGCACATCCCCCCACCAAAGTGTGTGGGGTCCCGCCCCCCAAACTCGGCCAACTTAGGGGCCAGCTAAGCCCCTCCCTCCTCTTTTTGTGGGGTTCTGCTTCCCAGCAGCGCCCCCCACCTCATCTCCTCCATGGAAGCAGCCAGTTCCTGGGCAACCCATGTTCTTCTGCTGCTCCCCCCACCAGAGGGTTCCTCAGACCCCCGGCCCCATCACGCCCCAGTCATAGAATCATAGAATATCAGGGTTGGAAGGGACCTCAGGAGGTATCTAGTCCAACCCCCTGCTCAAAGCAGGACCAATCCCCAATTTTTGCCCTGATCCCTAAATGGCCCCCTCAAGGATTTAACTCACAACCCTGGGTTTAGCAGGCCAGTGCTCAAACCACTGAGCTATCCCTCCCCCCCCCAGAGAGTCCATCCCCTACCATTACTTCTGGGCCCTGCACGACAGGCAGGACTCCTCCTCCCCTCACATCCCGCACATCCTGCCCGTTGCTCCCCCCTCACCCCAATCCCACTCTCCTTCCTGAATCCCGTACCCCACCCCAATCCACCCTTCAATTCCTGCTCCCCCCAGTTAACTTCCCCCACTCACCCACCGTCTCCACTGCTCCCCCTGGACCTCCCACAGCCCACACACATGCCCCCTCTTCACCTAGAGCCTACTGCTGACCCCCCCAACCCGTGACCCTCGTCCCCAGCTGCCTCACTCCCCTCAGCCCCCCCACTCACTCCCTCAGCCCTTCCCCACCCAAGCCCACCACTGCTCAGCGCTCAAGCCCCATGGCCATTGACTCTAGACTGCCGCCAACCCCAGCCCCACTGTCCCCAGCCCCACCGCCTGCTAGCCCCTCCCCCAAAGCTCCCCGCTACTCCCCCCAACCAGTCACTTCCTGACCCCTCCCCCGCCACCCCCTGGGGCTGCCATGGACCCCTCGTGCCCAGCTCCCACCACTCCTGGCTCCCCCCAATGCAACCCAGACCCCCCCCATCCCCACTCGCCCCCGCCACAGCTGTCCCCTCCCCTCCCCCCCACTGCTGAACCCCCAGGGCCCCCCGCCCCCCCGCCGGCTGCCCCCCAGGGCCCCTGTGACCGCCCCATCCCCTCTCGCCCCCCCCGCCACTGCTGAACCCCCAGGGCCCCCCGCCGGCTGCCCCCCAGGGCCCCTGTGACCGCCCCATCCCCTCTCGCCCCCCCCGCCACAGCCGTCACCTCCCCCCACTGCTGAACCCCCAGGGCCCCCCGCAGGCTGCCCCCCCCGCGCCCCTGTGACCCCCCCGCTCCCGCCCAGGAGCCCCAGGCCCGCGTGCCCCCCCCCCGGCCCGTCTCTCACCGGCCGCGCCGCGCTCGGCTGCTCCCGCTGCCGCCTGCTCGGGGCCTGCTCCCTGACCGCTCTGCGCATGCGCAACCGCGTCCGGATCCAGGCGCCGCCGGGACTCGCTCGAGGCGGCCGAAAGAGAAACGAGGCAGAATGATTCCTCCGCCGCCGGCAGGAAAAGTAGTTCCCGAGCGCGGGGCAGGGGCAGACTATAATACTCGCCGCCGGGGGCGCTCCTGGCGCCATGGTGGTGACCCCCGACCTGCGCCATGGCAACTGGGCCCATGACCCCCGACCTGCGCCATGGCAACTGGGCCCATGACCCCCGACCTGCCCCACAGCAACCGGACCTATGACCCCCGACCTGCGCCCTGGCAACTGGGCCCATGACCCCCGACCTGCTCCCTAGCAACCGGGCCCATGACCCCTGACCTGCCCCATAACAACCAGACCTATGACCCCCGACCTGCGCCCTGGCAACTGGGCCCATGACCCCCGACCTGCGCCCTGGCAACTGGGCCCATGACCCCCGACCTGCTCCCTAGCAACCGGGCCCATGACCCCTGACCTGCCCCATAACAACCAGACCTATGACCCCCGACCTGCGCCCTGGCAACTGGGCCCATGACCCCCGACCTGCTCCCTAGCAACCGGGCCCATGACCCCTGACCTGCCCCATAACAACCAGACCTATGACCCCCGACCTGCGCCCTGGCAACTGGGCCCATGACCCCCGATCTGCGCCATGGCAACCGGGCCCATGACCCCCGACCTGCCCCATAGCAACCAGGCCCATGACCCCTGACCTGCGCCATGGCAACCGGGCCCATGACCCCCGACCTGCCCCCTAGCAACCGGGCCCATGACCCCCAACCTGCCCCCTAGCAACTGGACCCATGACCAACGACCTGAGCCATGGTAACCAGGCCCGTGACCCCCGACCTGCGCCATGGCAACCAGGCCCATGACCCCCGACCTGCGCCATAGCAACCAGGCCCATGAACTTGACCTGTTCCACAGCAACCGGGCCATGATCTCTGACCTGCGCCATAACCGTCCGAAAATGGGGAAGGCAGACCATAATACTCACCCTCAGTGGTAGGCCTGGAGCCATGCTGATGATCCAGATGTTCTCCATAGCAACCAGGGATATGGCCCCGTCCCGCGCCATAACAGCTGGGGTAACGACCCGGGCCCAGCTGGGCTTGGGATACAGCCTCCTCTGCCCCTAGGGCAGGGCCCCATACGCCCCAGGCCTGGTACTGCAGGGTCGCGGGGGGTCCATACCCCCCCATATGCCTCAGGCCTGGCACTGCAGGGTCACGGGGGGTCCATAAACCCCCGTATACCCCAGGCCTGGCACTGCAGGTTCATGGGGGGTCCATACGCCCCCAGCCTGGCACTGCAGGGTCATGGGGGGTCCATACACCCCCATATGCCCCAGGCCTGACACTGCAGGGTCACGGGGGGTCCATACACCCCTGTACACCCCAGGCCTGGCACTGCAGAGTCATGGGGGGTCCATACCCCCCATATGCCGCAGGCCTGGCACTGCAGGGTCATGGGGGGTCCATACACCCCTGTACGCCCCCGGCCTGGCACTGCAGGTTCATGGGGGGTCCATACGCCCCCGGCCTGGCACTGCAGGGTCATGGGGGGTCCATACACCCCTGTACACCCCAGGCCTGGCACTGCAGGGTCATGGGGGGTCCATACACCCCTGTACGCCCCAGGCCTCGCGCTGCAGGGTCACGGGGGGTCCATATGCCCCTGTACGCCCCAGGCCTTGCACCACAGGGTCACGGGGGGCCCCGCACACCCCAGGCCTGCCACTGCAGATGGCTCTGGAGCAGAGATGCCCACAGAGGAGCAGCAGATGGCGCTGGTAGGCTGTGTGAGGGGCACAGACACCCCTGGACAGAAACCCAACAGGACTAGAAGGACCAGGGATGGGAGTGTGGGGAGGTGAGGGATGTTGGGCATGTTAGAGCAGGACTCCTGGGTTCTCTCCTCAGGGAGCAGAGGGGTTTCGAGTGGTTGGAGCAGGGGGGCTTGGAGCCAGGACTCCTGGGTTCTCTCCCCAGCTCTGGGAGGGGAGTGGGGTCTAATGGTTAGAGCATGGTGTGTTGCATACACACAGGGAAGCTGGCACAATCCCTATAGTTCAGGTAAGGGCAGAAGCCACCCCACTACTTAATAAATTAATTAACTCTGTTTATCACGCCCCCACACTCTCCAGGCAGGTTAACACCATCATTCCTGGGCACTTATGTCATACCTATTAACAGATTACTTTCTTATTACAACAGTTATCTCTTGATCCCTAACGCTTTGTTACTTGGGTGTGATTACCACTCTCCTCCCAACATTAGATTAATTAACCCCATCTCGATTAACGAGCTTCCATTAGAATCCAGGAACAGGAGGCCCAGAGAGGGATGCCCCAAAGGGAAGCACTCATCCCCTTAGGCGTTCGCATTTCAGTTTTATGCATGTCAATTATTCTTTGCATTTTACAGATGGTGGGAATAGAACCCAGGAGTCCTGGCTTCCAGCCCCACCCTGCTCTAACCACTAGACCCCTCTCCCCTCTCAGAGCCAGAGATAGAACCCAGGAGTCCTGGCTACCAGCCCCCCACTGCTCTGAGAGGGGAGTGGGGGTCTAGTGGTAATTCTAACCACTAGAACCCACTCCCCTCTCAGAGCTGGGAATAGAACCCAGGAGTCCTGGCTCCCACCTCCCGCCTCCATATCATCCCTGGGAGCTCTCTGCCCCCGTTATTTTTAGTGCCCTCAGAGCCGAAGGGGCAGCGGGGTGGGGGCGGGCACTGGGGTTTGGCACAGGGGCACTGGAAGTCAGAGCTGTCCTGAGAACATGACACCTCTCCGGGCTGGGAACGTGTTTACAGCCAGAGATCCTGGCCCTTGGCCTCAGGGACGGACGGACAGACAGATCCGGGGCTCGGAAGGCGTGGGGGGGCCAGAGGGGTGAAGAGAGGAGAAGAAGAGGGGCGCAGGGAATTGTCAAGGCAGAAGAGAGGAGCGGGAAAGGCTGAGATCAGAAGAGTGTGTATGTGGCGGGGGGGAGATGGTGTGAATGTGGGAACGAATCGAGGCCGGAGAAGGAGGGGGACACAGGCTGAGTGCGGGAAGGGGGGAGCGAATCGGGGCTGGAGTGGGAGGGGGTATGGGCTGAGGGTGGGAAGGGGGGAGCGAATCGAGTCCGGAGGAGGTACGGGCTGAGCGTGGTAAGGGGGGAGTGAATTGGTGCCGGAGGAGGAGGGGGACACAGGCTGAGTGCGGGAAGGGGGGAGCGAATCGGGGCCAGAGGAGGAGGAGGGGGTACGGGCTGAGTGCAGGAATGGGAGGAGGGAACACGGTGTGAGGGAGGGAACAAATCGGCGGAGGGTGGTGAGCGAGGCAGGGGCACCCGCGGTGGGGAACCCCCCGTCCCAGCCCATGGCCACCGACGCCGGGCCCTGACCTCCCCCGCCATGGAGAAGCCGGCGCTGCCAGCGGGGGGACCCGCCGAGGTGCCCGGCCCCTTTGTCCCGTGCCTGCACCGGGACTGCTGCGAGCGGGTGGTGATCAACGTGGCGGGGCTGCGGTTCGAGACCCAGGCCAGGACCCTGCTCCGGTTCCCCAACACCCTGCTGGGCGACCCACGGCGCCGGCTCCGCTACTACGACCCGCTGCGGGGCGAGTTCTTCTTCGACCGCAGCCGGCCCTGCTTCGACTCCATCCTCTACTACTACCAGTCGGGCGGGCGGCTGCGGCGCCCCCCCAACGTGCCTCTCGACATCTTCCTGGAGGAGCTGAAGTTCTACCAGCTGGGCGAGGAGGCGCTCAGCAAGTTCCGGGAGGACGAGGGCTTCGTCAAGGAGCAGCCGCGCCCGCTGCCCGGGCCCGAGTTCCTCAAGCAGGTCTGGCTGCTCTTCGAGTACCCGGAGAGCTCGCAGGCCGCCCGCATCATCGCCATCATCTCTGTGCTGGTCATCCTCATCTCCATCGTCATCTTCTGCCTCGAGACGCTGCCCGAGTTCCGGGACGAGCGGGACATGTCGCTGCCGGTGAGCGAGGGGGCCGGCGGGCCCGGCCCGGCGGCTCCGGCGCCCTGCCGAGCGCCCCTGCCCGCCCTGCCCTGCGCCCGCTGCCAGCCCTGCCCTGCGCCCGCTGCCCGTCCTGCCGAGCGCCCGCTGCCCGCCCTGCCCTGCGCCCCCTGCCCGCCCTGCCCTGCGCCCGCTGCCAGCCCTGCCCTGCGCCCGCTGCCAGCCCTGCCCTGCGCCCCCTGCCCGCCCTGCCGAGCGCCCCTGCCCGCCCTGCCCTGCGCCCGCTGCCAGCCCTGCCCTGCGCCCGCTGCCCGTCCTGCCGTGTGCCCGCTGCCCGCCTTGCTCTGCGCCCGCTGCCTGCCCTGCCGAGCGCCCCTGCCCGCCCTGCCCTGCGCCCGCTGCCAGCCCTGCCCTGCGCCCGCTGCCCGTCCTGCCGTGTGCCCGCTGCCCGCCTTGCTCTGCGCCCGCTGCCTGCCCTGCCGAGCGCCCCTGCCCGCCCTGCCCTGCGCCCGCTGCCAGCCCTGCCCTGCGCCCGCTGCCCGTCCTGCCGAGCGCCCCCTGCCCGCCCTGCCCTGCGCACGCTGCCAGCCCTGCCCTGCGCCTGCTGCCCGTCCTGCCGAGCGCCCCCTGCCTGCCCTGCCGAGCGCCCCTGCCCGCCCTGCCCTGCGCCCGCTGCCAGCCCTGCCCTGCGCCCGCTGCCCGTCCTGCCGAGCGCCCCCTGCCCGCCCTGCCCTGCGCCCCCTGCCCGCCCTGCCGAGCGCCCCTGCCCGCCCTGCCCTGCGCCCGCAGCCCGTCCTGCCGAGCGCCCCTGCCCGCCCTGCCCTGCGCCCGCTGCCAGCCCTGCCCTGCGCCCGCTGCCCGTCCTGCCGTGTGCCCGCTGCCCGCCCTGCCCTGCGCCCCCTGCCCGCCCTGCCCTGCGCCCGCTGCCCGCCCTGCCCTGCGCCCCCTGCCCGCCCTGCCGAGCGCCCCCTGCCTGCCCTGCCCTGCGCCCGATGCCCGCCCTGCCCTGCGCTCGCTGCCCGCCCTGCCCTGCACCCCCTGCCCGCCCTGCCGAGCGCCCCCTGCCCGCCCTGCCCTGCACCCCCTGCCCGCCCTGCCGAGCGCCCCTGCCCGCCCTGCCCTGCGCCCGCAGCCCGTCCTGCCGTGCGCCCCTGCCCGCCCTGCCCTGCGCCCGCTGCCAGCCCTGCCCTGCGCCCGCTGCCCGTCCTGCCGTGTGCCCGCTGCCCGCCTTGCTCTGCGCCCGCTGCCTGCCCTGCCGAGCGCCCCCTGCCCGCCCTCCCGAGCGCCCCTGCCCGCCCTGCCCTGCGCCCGCTGCCCGTCCTGCCCTGCGCCCGCTGCCCGTCCTGCCGAGCGCCCCTGCCCGCCCTGCCGAGCGCCCCCTGCCTGCCCTGCCCTGCGCCCGCTGCCCGCCCTGCCCTGCGCCCCCTGCCCGCCCTGCCAAGCGCCCCTGCCCGCCCTGCCCTGCGCCCGCTGCCAGCCCTGCCCTGCGCCCGCTGCCCGTCCTGCCGTGTGCCCGCTGCCCGCCTTGCCCTGCGCCCGCTGCCTGCCCTGCCGAGCGCCCCCTGCCCGCCCTGCCGAGCGCCCCCTGCCTGCCCTGCCCTGCGCCCGCTGCCCGCCCTGCCCTGCGCCCCCTGCCAGCCCTGCCCTGCGCCCGCTGCCCGTCCTGCCGTGTGCCCGCTGCCCGCCTTGCTCTGCGCCCGCTGCCTGCCCTGCCGAGCGCCCCCTGCCTGCCCTGCCGAGCGCCCCCTGCCTGCCCTGCCCTGCACTCGCTGCCCGTCCTGCCGTGTGCCCGCTGCCCGCCTTGCTCTGCGCCCCCTGCCTGCCCTGCCCTGCACTCGCTGCCCGCCCTGCCCTGCGCCCCCTGCCCGCCCTGCCCTGCGCCCGCTGCCAGCCCTGCCCTGCGCCCGCTGCCCGTCCTGCCGTGTGCCCGCTGCCCGCCTTGCTCTGCGCCCGCTGCCTGCCCTGCCGAGCGCCCCCTGCCCGCCCTGCCGAGCGCCCCCTGCCCGCCCTGCCCTGCGCCCGATGCCCGCCCTGCCCTGCTCTCGCTGCCCGCCCTGCCCTGCACCCGCTGCCTGCCCTGCCGAGCGCCCCCTGCCTGCCCTGCCCTGCGCCCGCTACCTGCCCTGCCCTGCACTCGCTGCCCGTCCTGCCGTGTGCCCGCTGCCCGCCTTGCTCTGCGCCCGCTGCCTGCCCTGCCGAGCACCCCCTGCCCGCCCTACCGAGCGCCCCCTGCCTGCCCTGCCCTGCGCCCGATGCCCGCCCTGCCCTGCGCTCGCTGCCCGCCCTGCCCTGCACCCGCTGCCTGCCCTGCCGAGCGCCCCCTGCCCGCCCTGCCGAGCGCCCCCTGCCTGCCCTGCGCCCAATGCCCGCCCTGCCCTGCACTCGCTGCCCGCCCTGCCCTGCGCCCGCTGCCCACCCTGCCGAGCGCCCCCTGCCCGCCCTGCCGAGCGCCCGCTGCCAGCCCTGCCCTGCGCCCGCTGCCCGTCCTGCCGTGTGCCCGCTGCCCGCCTTGCTCTGCGCCCGCTGCCCGCCCTGCCGAGCGCCCCCTGCCCGTCCTGCCCTGCGCCCGCTGCCTGCCCTGCCGAGCGCCCCCTGCCCGCCCTGCCGAGCCCCCGCTGCCACCCTGCCTTGCGCCCGCTGCCCACCCTGCCCTGCGCCTGCTGCCCGCCCTGCTCTGTGACCCCCGCCCTGCTCTGCGCCTGCTGCCCGACCTGCCAAGCGCCCCCTGCCCGCCCTGCCCTGTGCCCGCTGCCCGCCCAGCCATGCGCCCGCTGCCCGCCCTGCTCTGCGCCCCCTGCCCGCCCTGCCCTGCGCCCGCTGCCCACCCTGCCGTGCGCCCGCTGCCTGCCCTGCCCTGCGCCCGCTGCCCACCCTGCACCCACTGCCCGCCCTGCCCTGCGCCCGCTGTCCGCCCTGCCCTGTGCCCGCCCTGCTCTACGCTGCCCGCCCTGCACCCGCTGACTGCCCTGCTCTGCGCCCCATGCCCTGCACTGCGCCCGCTGCCCACCCTGCACCCGCTGCCTGCCCTGCTCTGCGCCCACTGCCCACCCTGCATTGCGCCCGCTGCCCGCCCTGCCCTGCACCCGCTGCCCGCCCTGCTGAGTGCACCCTGCCCGCTGCCTGCCCTGCTGTGTGCCCGCTGCCCACCCTGTGCCCGCCGCCCGCCCTGCGGCTCCGGTGCCTGCCCTGCACCCGCTGCCCGCCCTGCTCTGTGCCCGCTGCCCAGACCTGCGTTCCCACCACCCCGCCACCAACCTCATCCTAGCATCCCCTCTGCCTGGAGATCCTGTTCGAGTTCTGGGACAAGAGGGACATCTCGCTGCCAGTGAGTGGGAGGAAAGGGGGACCCCTAAAACTCCAGCATCCCCTGCATCACCACCCCCTTCCCAGAGCTGGGAGAGAACCCAGGAGTCCTGGCTGCTTGCGGGGGGTCTCGTTCCTGGCAGGCTGAGTCAGGGATGGTGCTGACTGGCCTGGCTGTGTAGGTCCTGCCTAGGAGCAGCCTGCAGATTAACCGCACTGTCCGGAGCCGACTACCCAGTACCCTCCGCCCCCTCCCACCCCCCGGGCTGGGTGACCTCCCCCCTCTCGCTCCCAGGCTGCTGGCTCCTGGCGGGGACCAATAATTTATGTACATTTGCGGATGCTGCTGGGTGGGGTGGGGGTGGGCGAATTCCCTGCGGGGAAGCAGGGATAACCTGGGCTGCATCCCACCCCCTCGCTGTACCCCCTCGGGCCAGGCTGCCTCCCCAGCTGGGTTTCCCCCTGACCCCTTCCTCCATCACGTGTCCCCGCCAGGTCCCCCATCACCGGGCCAACAGCAGCCACATGCACACCCCCAAGAGCCAGATGGACGACCCCTTCTTCATCGTAGAGACCATCTGCATCTGCTGGTTCTCCTTCGAGCTGGTGGTGCGGTTCCTGGCCAGCCCCAGCAAGCCAGCCTTCTTCAAGGACATCATGAACATGATTGACTTCGTGGCGATCATCCCCTACTTCGTGGCACTGGGCACGGAGTTTGCCCGGCAGCGGGGGGTGGGCCAGCCGGCCATGTCGCTGGCCATCCTCCGTGTCATCCGGCTGGTCAGAGTCTTCCGCATCTTCAAGCTCTCGCGACACTCCAAGGGGCTGCAGATCCTGGGCCAGACGCTGAAGGCCAGCATGCGGGAGCTGGGCTTGCTCATCTTCTTCCTCTTCATCGGCGTCATCCTCTTCTCCAGCGCTGTCTACTTCGCCGAGGCTGACCATGCCGAGACCAACTTCACCAGCATCCCCGAGGCCTTCTGGTGGGCCGTGGTCACCATGACCACGGTGGGCTACGGGGACATGTCCCCCGTGACAGTGGGCGGGAAGATCGTGGGCTCGCTGTGCGCCATCGCCGGGGTCCTCACCATCTCCCTCCCGGTGCCCGTCATCGTCTCCAACTTCTCCTACTTCTATCACCGGGAGACAGAAGGCGAGGAGCAGGGCCAGTACACTCACGTGACCGGCTGCCCCGGCCACCCACCCTCTCCCACGCCGCCCGCCCGCCGGAAGAAGGCCTGCGGCAAGGAGATGTACTGTGGAGATGGGGCCCTGGCGCTGCCCAGCTGCCAGCTCCTGGACGGGATGGTGGCCTCTGCCAGCAGCCAGCCGGTCCTGTTGGAGCCCCAGCAACCCAACTGGGGCCTGGTGACCCAGGTGTGACCCTTCTGGCGCCTCTCCCCACCCAACTTCCGACCTGCCGCCCCTCCCCTCCTCGGTGCCTCTCTTGGGCGGCGGGAGAAGAGATTGCGTCCTAGTTTTGGCCACTCTGTCTCTAACCAGAGTGGGGCAAGGGGGTGGGGGGAGTGTCTCCTGGCACGCAGGGGAAACTGGAACCTGGCATGGAGGGGCACGGATATTGCCCCCCTCGCCCAGCCAGAAAGCTCTGGATGCAGTCGGCCCGGTACCGACACCTCCCCCGCCCCCAGTCCCATCTCCCACTCCGTGACTGAGAGCAGCTGGCCCCGGGGCACTTGCTGAGCTCACCTCAGCATGTTCTCGGGTTACATCTGCTGGAGAGCGCCCTGGAACATACCCCACGCAACCGAGCCCCAAATAGCAAGCGTGGGGATAAATACGGGAAGGCGTTTTGCCAAGGCATCTGAGCGAGCTTTGCAGGGCAATACAATCCCAGCCATTAGAGAGGTGGAGGGCCGGGGCAGGGGCCAGGGAGGCGGACAGAGCCCCGGGGAGATGGTAACTACGTTTAATGTGCTGGACCGGGGTTGTCTCCCATTAAATGGGATCCCTCTGCCCCAGTGTCCCACCTTGGGAGCCATCCTTCCTGTCAGCTCCACACCTCAACTAGGGACATGCCCAGCCCACCCAGCCACTCCCATGGTGGCAGATTCAAAGCTGGGGCTGGAACGGTTGCTTCTGCCAAGCGTGTCTCCTTCCCGTCTCCACCAGTTGCAGGGCGGATCTCCCCTGGGGACATTTGCCTGGTAAGTTGGGCTCAAAGGTGTCAGCCCTGCCGCAAAACGGGCCAAGCAAGGAGAAGAAACCTTGGCTCACAGCTTCCATAAGGATGAGCTCCCTGCTGGTGCCCCAACTCAACCTCGACTCAACTCAGTCAGTGGGTCACTCAGCTTGTCCCCAACCCAGTGCAATCCAGGAGCCTCCAGTCCCCCCCATGCTACGCAGCTCAATCCCTTCCCAACCCAAACCAGCCCATTGCCAACCCAACGCTGTCCAGTTCCCCCAACCCTACACAACTCAATCCCCTCCCAACTCAATCCAGCCCATTCCCAACCCAACCCAACGCAGTCCAGTCCCCGCAACTCTACACAATGCAATTCCCTCCAAACTCAATTCAGTCTGTTCCCAACCCAACCTTATGCAGCTCAATCCCCTCCCAACCCAACCCAACCCAGCCCATTCCCAACCCAACTCAACACAGTCTAGTCCCCCCAATCCTATGCAACTCAATCCCCTCCCAACTCCACCCAGAACGTTCCCAACCCAACCCAACCCATCGCAGTCCAGTCCCCCTAACCCTATACAACTCAATCCCTTCCCAACTCAATCCAACCTGTTCCCAACCCGACCCAACCCAGTCCAGTCCCCCAATCCCTACGCAGCTCAATCCCTTCCCAACTCAACCCAGCCCATTCCCAACGCAGTCCAGTCCCTCCAACTCTGTGCAAATCAATGCCCTCCAAACTCAATCCAGTCCGTTCCCAACCCGACACAACGCAGTCCACTCCCCTCCAAACCCAGTGCAACTCAGTTCTACTCAATCCCCCAACCCAGCTCAGTCCTCGTCTGGTCCTTTTCCAACCCACTCCAAACCCCTCCCAATCGAACATTTCCCCCCCAAATTCCGCAAAGCCGACATCTCTCCTACTCCTCGCAGAGTGCAGTTGCACCCCCAGGAGTTTGGGGGCCACCCAGACGTCCCTGGCTTGCCATGCCCCCAGAATCACAGACCTCCAGCTTGTCCCAAGCTAATGGGCAAGCTGAGGTGGGGAAAGGGAAGCTCAGGGGAGTCCCAAGTCTTAAACATTGGTGTTTGCCACACACAGCAATGCCCAGTGAGCTGGAGGGCGCGTAGAATAGGAGAAGAGGGCCATGAGATGGAGAGCGAGAAATCTCCGTTCCCCCCCTCCCCATTGTCCTCCTGGCTACAGGCCACTTCCCTCATTCGTTGTCTTAATTTTTGTTTCAATGGTCTTAAATGCTGGGTCGGAGAGGACAGTGGCACCAGGAACAGGCATGAGCTGGAGTGTAAATGTGAGGAGAAAGGCCTGTCAGGGTGTGTGTGCAAGGGGTGGGTGGGAGGTGTAGCCACAGCACCATTACGGTGTAAACGTGTGGGAACGACAGCGCACTTGTGCCTGTGAGTAGTTACTGCTCTAAGCATTGTGTGACCGTGTGCTCCCCCGTGGTGTCACGGCTGGGCTGCGCGTCCCTCTGGCGTATCATCTTGGCGAGCAGCACATCTCACACAGCGGTGCCCAGGCGGGAGGTGTTCGTGGCCACGTGCCGTCTGTGTGAGTGGGGCCACCCCGAAAGCAACGTGGACCATGCAACCCGGACCCGCAACGTGCCCAGGGCAGCCACAGTGGTGCCCCCTTCCTGGAGGGACACAGGCCACCCCACCAGGGCCTCGCTCCGAGCGGCTACTCCGGAGGGACCCCAGCCAGCGCTCCCTGCCCAGCCCCAAACGTCCCGGGAACTGCTGCCCCACCAGGAGCAACTGAGTTCTTGGCCCGTTCAGCTCGGGACAGTTAAAGCAGGCGCCAGCTTGGAGGCTGGACTCTGGACCGCAGGATGCACCGTCCCAGTGGTTGCTCTGGGTCTCAGCTTCCCAGGTGCTTTGCAAGGAATGGCCGCTTCTTAAAAGGGGCTCCAGACGCAGGGGCCTGCAGCCCGGCCGATCGGGTCTTCTCCAGACGCGGGGGCTTTGCACAGAAAGGTCTCCCCCCGACGCCTGCCGTGCGTGCAGGACTTTGCACATCGGCTCCTGAGCTTTGGGCTTTATTTCTTTTTAATTGCAGATTATTTCTTGGAAGAGAGTTGTGGCCGAGATCAGGGCCCCATGGGGCCGGGCGCTGCACAGACCCCGACCGAGATCAGGGCCCCGTCGCTCCGGGCGCTGCACAGATCCCGACCGAGATCAGGGCCCCATCGCGCCGGGCGCTGCACAGACTCCAACCGAGATCAGGGCCCCATCGCACTGGGCGCTACCCAGACCAACAGCGAGAGGCAGCCCCACTGGCCCAAAGAACTCATGGTCTGAGAGGACGAAGGAGAAGGCTCATCCTCCACACTTTACTGATGGGGAAACTGAGGCACAGAACGGTGCAGTGACGTCCCGACCCCATGGGGACTTGTGCTGGGCCCTGAAGAGCTGGGGACAGGGACAGGGAGAGGAGCTGGATCCAGAGTTTCTGCCTCTCCTCGCGTGGCTCTGGATTTCACGGGGCCGGATTCTCCCCTGGCCGCCTCTGGACTTCATGCTGCTCCCCCATCATGAGACTTCCTTCCACACGCCCCCCTTCCCCTAGACCCTCTCCCCTCACCCCCCAGCTATCCTGTATCTCGGTGTGAAAAGACACTGGCCTGCCCTGATCTCCAATAAACCCACCTGCCCCGTTATTTATTGCCAAAGAGAGATGGGAGCGTCTGGTGTCTCACTGCTCTGCCCCCTGCCCGCCCCACGGCCTGAACGGAAACCAAGCAGGGGAACCAGACCCACTCCCGCGGCCTGCCCCAGTCTGGGGTAGGGGTGGAAATCAGGAGTAAGCCCGATGCATGGCTGCAAGACTCGGACCGGAGGGCGGGGATGGGAATGGCTGTGATGGGGCAACGCTCCATGTCCCCCAGTCTCCATCTCTGTGGCTGGTGTAACCCGGGAGGGACGCCCCCATGCAGCCCCGGAGCTGCCCCCCGCACTCCCCCCCTCCCCCGCTGGGGTAAATTGGCCAAGCCGTGACGAAAGGACCCCAGGAGTTCATTGCAGCCTGGCCTGGTGCCGGGGCGGGGAGGGGAGCTGAGGGCATCCGGGGTAACTGATTCCTTCCCTGCTCTTTGCTGGGCGGGGGGTCCCTCCGTCTGTCCTGCTGAGGTGGCAGGGTTTAAATTTAGGCTGGCGAAATAGCCGGGATGCCAGAGGCCAGCGGGAGGGGGGTATTTAAAGGCACAGCAGCGTGGCCTGGCGGGGGGCACGGGGAGAACGGTGGGTCGCCCCATGGGGCAGATGCAGGTGCCAGTTTGTGCCCCTGCCCGGCACAGGTGGGGGGTGGGGAGATTAAGGGGGGGGCCAGGGAGCGGCCGAGGCAGGGACACACAGACGGACAGGGAGAGAGGCGGGCCAAGCAGGGCAGGAGGGCATGAGCCTCCGCCAATGGCCATGGCAGATCCAGGCAGCATGAGCCCCCACCTGGCTGGGCCCCCCCATCCTAACCCACCAGCCTCGGTGCCCCATGGGCGCGTCAGCCGAGATCTGCCCCCCAAGATAGAGAGCAAGAGGGGGGTAGATGGGGATAGATAGATGGGCATGTGAGGGGAGTGGGGGGGATGGGGGTAACTGGATGGGGTGGGGGGAGGGGGGAAGGGGAGTGGAGGGAGGGGGGCGCATGGGGATCGCTAGGTAACGGGTGTTGATCGCTCCAGTCCTCATCGGGGCTAATTTACTGCTGTGCCTGTTTCAGTTCCTGTGGTGGCCCCCCCCACAGCCGGGGGCACCCCCCTCACCCGCCCTAACCACCAGACCCTCCTCCCCTCCCAGAGCCAGGGAGAGAACCCAGGAGTCCTGGCTGCCAGGTCCCCCCAGTTGCCACTCCCCCTACCCTATTCCCGCATCTGGTGCTTTTACTGGCCAGAATGTGATTTCCGGCCATAAAGACCCGACATTGCCCCCCCCCCCCCTGCTGTTCCTGGTCTGCCTGGCGGGGGTCATTACCTGGGGGGCAGGGGGGAGTAACCAGCTGAGCTGGGGCGGGGAAGGAACCAGGACCCAGAACCCTGGGGGTCCCAGCACTGTTCAGTCAGGGGGCTCAGTGCTGCGAGCTTCCCCACAGCAGTGCCCACCCTTCCCTCCTCCTGCCCCAGACCAGGGGATGGCAACGGTGAAAGCCGTGACCCACAGCAGGTGGGGCCCATCACCGGTCCCCTGGATAAGTGGATCTGGGTGGGGGCCTAGGGGTTACTCAAATCCAGATCAGCCTCCTGCCCCCCCCCCTGCCGCTGTAACCCATTACTCCCCACTCCCCTCCCCGAGTCCCTAGTGGCTGTGGGGCTGGCGGGGGAGGGGGAGGGAGCCCCTGAGGCAATGAGCAGGTTTGGAAGCCGGAGGTTTCTCACAGCATCTGCAGAACATCTGGGCAGCCCCGGAGGTGAGTGGGGCGGGGGAAGCACATCTGGCTGGGAGGTACCATGTCGGGGTTCCTCAGCCTGCTGGGATCAGAACCGTGTGTCTGAGACCCTGCACCCCTCCAGCGGCTGGGGATTCCCTCTCACAGCCCCCTCCGGAGCCGCTCCCCGCAGCCCAGCGCCCCCCGCTGAGCCCCCCGCCCCACTCCCCGCACCCAAGTGCCCCCGCTGACCCCCCGCCCCGCTCCCCGCACCCAAGTGCCCCCCGCTGACCCCCCGTCCTGCTCTCCGCAGCCCAGCGCCCCCCACTGAGCCCCCCGCCCCACTCCCTGCAGCCCAAAGCCCCCAATGACCCCCACCCTGCCCCCTGAACCCCAGCCCCCCCAACCCCCCTGCCCTGCTCCCCGCAGCCCCGCACCCCCTAGTGCTCGACTCCCTTCCTGCCAGGGGAGAGCACCCCCTGCTGGGGGCACTGCTGCAGGGAAGCTGTGTAATGGGGACCCCTCGCCCGGCACTGGGACTCAGCCCCTCTGGGGGTTGGGGAGACCCCGTGGGGTGCCGGGATCCCTCGGCCACCTCTGCTTACACAGTGCTCTGGGTTTGGAGGTCAGAGGTCAGAGCCCCCAGCTGGGGTGGGGGGATGGGGCCCTGCAGGGAGGAAACTCAGGTCCCAGGGGCTGTTTCCGCCCTGGATGGGGAAGGAAACCGACCTCATTCGTCATGGTAACGGGGGGGGGCTCCCTGGGGCCAGGAAGGGGCTCCCTCCCGGGGGGGGGGCTCCCTGGGGCCATTCGCCATGGAAACCGCCTCCCTGGATTCCCTAGGAGGGTCTGGGTCCTTAACTGGTGCCCCTCATTCCCGACCTGCAGCCCCTGCCAGCCCGGCCCTGACCCCCCCAGCCCTGCCGGTGCCCCTCACTCCCGACCCGCAGCCCCTGCCAGCCCAGCTCTGACCCCCCCCAGCCCTGCCGGTGCCCCTCACTCCCGACCCGCAGCCCCTGCCAGCCCGGCTCTGACCCCCCCCCCAGCCCTGCCGGTGCCCCTCACTCCCGACCCGCAGCCCCCTGCTAGCCCGGCCCTGGGCTCCCCCCAGCCCTGCCGGTGCCCCTCACTCCCGACCCACAGCCCCCTCCTAGCCCAGCCCTGGGCTCCCCCCAGCCCTGCCGGTGCCCCTCACTCCCGACCCGCAGCCCCTGCCAGCCCGGCCCTGCCGGTGCCCCTCACTCCCGACCCACAGCCCCCTCCTAGCCCAGCCCTGGGCTCCCCCCAGCCCTGCCGGTGCCCCTCACTCCCGACCCGCAGCCCCTGCCAGCCCGGCCCTGCCGGTGCCCCTCACTCCCGACCCACAGCCCCCTCCTAGCCCAGCCCTGGGCTCCCCCCAGCCCTGCCGGTGCCCCTCACTCCTGACCCGCAGCCCCCTGCTAGCCCGGCCCTGGGCTCCCCCCAGCCCTGCCGGTGCCCCTCACTCCCGACCCACAGCCCCCTGCTCCCCCTGGCCCAGTCTACCCCCTACCCCCCACTCCTGCAGGTGGTTTAACGTGTGTGTACAGGGGAGATGCCTCACTGTGAATCTGTCAAAACATCATCCCCAGAGGGCTACGAAATAATCCACACGAATCCCAGCACGGGCCCTGGCGGGCGGCGAGGGGACGCTGCGAGGGGGTGGCCAGGGACGGGGAGGGGTTTGGGACAGGGCTGTGGGGCAGTCGGACAAACTGGTCACAGTGACGCCAGAGGGTTACCCAGAAACCAAAATCCGACCACGCTTCGCAGAGACCGGATTGGCCGGGGCGCCGGCCGAACGACGTCCCCGAACAGCCAGCCCGGGCAGGCCAGGAGCCCTTTCCCAAAGGCAGGTGTACTGTCCCCTCCTGCCGCTGGGGAGCAAACGAGGCCTTTGGGGGAATATAATCGGGGGCGGGGGGAGCCAGTCTGGCGCCCACCCCGGCCCCTGATTCGTGGCCAGTGGCGCCTCGGCTCTTTGGGGACATCCCCCTCCCGGCTGGACAAGGCCGTGGATTTCACCGTCTCTGCGAGGGGCCGGCTGCTGGCAGGACGTGTCTCTGGGGGGCTGGGGGATCGGGGCCAGGAGCCAGGCCACCTTTGGACAGGCAGGGCGGACGCGCGGTAACGTCGGGGGCCGGCACGCAGGCTGGCAACAGCCGTAGGTCCTGGCTCGGGGGGGTCTGAGTAGGATGTGCCTCCCCACCGCCCCCAGCATGGACACAGGGCTGCCCAGCGAGGCTGGATTCCCAGAGAGACGTGTCTCGCTTGCCTCCCGCCTGCAGCGACCCGGGTGGCCCCTTTGGTCGGCGGCTGGCTGCAAAAGGTTTTTCCCACAACCTCTTGAAGCAGGGCGTTAAGTGCGGTGAGTTTGTCAGGCCTCGGACAGGAGGTCCTGTTACAGAACAACTGCCGTTGAGGGGTTCTCAGGGTCCCCCCCCAATTGAACACACTACAGCAACCCCAACACCCCCACACCCCAACAGCTCACACACGCCCCAGCCGATCCAACCCACAATAGGGACACACACAAATATACCTAGACATCCCACCGCACCCACCAACAGACCACGTCCTGCTGCGTTCACATCCCATCCCTCCACCCACACAACCCCTTCCACAAGAGAAGCACTCACCCCCCGCCCCCCTGCATTGAAATGCACAGCTCCCCCCGCCCTGCCACACAGGGAGAGGGTGAAACGCACATGGGGAGAAACACAGCGAGGTGAGGCCAGCCTAGACCGTGCCAAAGAGACCGGGAATTAATCTGCCCCCTCCACACTGGCATTTCCCGGCATCTTGTCGCTTTGCAGCCTAAATCTCCTTATAACAAAGTGTTTGGCAGGGAACTTCCTATGGGTTTGGGTTTGTTTTTTTTAAGAAAAGAGGGGGAAAAAGACTAAAAAACAAAGAAATCAAGCAAGTAAATAAAAACCTGGCCAGACAGGAGCAGAGCAGGCCAGTTCTGCTGCCAGCGAGCTAATCTGCCGTTTTTCTGACTTCACTTTGCAGCTCTGAGGTTCCTTTCACAATGTTTTGGCCTCGGGATTTCCTAGGTTTGTTGGTTTTTTTAAATGAAAAGTGGACGGGGAAAAACGAATAGAAACCATCCAGCCGCTGGGAGTCCCCTTCACTTCTGCTGTCACTTTCCTGCGCCAACGGTCTTTTAAACACATTTCCGTACGCCGGTGCCTAGGGTTGCGGAAGTAAAAACGACAGCCAAAAGGGAAAAACCAGCCAAACACCGGCAGAGCACAGAAAACGGACGGGGAGTTAATCTGCCACCTCCAACTCTCAGCCTGCCGAGCGTTTTGTAAGCGTGGTTTTTTTTTCTAACGAAGTTTTTGGACCGGTGATTTCCTCGGTTTTTCAATTGGCGGGGGGGAGATAAACACGCCGCTCGCAGAAGGCGCGTCGTCGCGGGACATGGCGGTTTCGTTCATTTGCAACCTCTCCAGATTTCCGAGCGCTCGGACGGTCGGTTCAACGGAGTCTTTGGCGTGGAATTTCCCAGGGCTTTTTCCAACGACAGACGCTGGTACCGTGGCCTCGGTGGGTCTTTGCAAACGTCGCACCGGCATTTCCCAGTTGCCGGGCCCTCTGGGGTTCTTTGAACCAGGTTTTTGCTTGCACTGAGTTTCCTAGGTTGGCTTTTTTGAACCGCTGATGATCCTGGCCCTCCCCCCCACCCCCACCCCTTCTTCATCCTGGCTCGGTGCTGCATTGTCTGCAAAGAGGGTTTTTATCCTGCTTAGTGTCTCCCGGCTCCTGACCGCAGGAACAAGGGCCGGTGTTCAGAGCACAAAAGGGAAGTGACAAGCGGGGGCCCGGGCAGGGTTGGGGCCTCCAGGCAGGTGGCTGGGACTGAAAGCAGGTGGCTGCTCTGTTGAGGGCTGGGGCAGGGTGCGGCGGGGGGAGAATGGGGCATGGGGCTTGTTCCCTCTAGGGGTCACCGGCTCCCATCCAGCCCCAGGGTGTGGGGGGAGCCTGGCTGTTGGGGGGGGGGATAAACCAGATTCCTTCCTTTTCCCGACTGCATTTTTGCAACCTGAGCTAATCTGAAGTTTTTGTATCTCCCCGTCCCCTCCTCTGCACCCACCTGCCGCCGGCTGGGCCTGCCGGGCTGCGGGTCGCGGATCAGCCTTGCCAGGGTATCCGGCTCCAGCACCGTGCAGGGGGAGTCTGGGTCAGCGTGAAACAGGGCTTGGGAGTTGGGGCTGGGCCACAGCCCGGCTGGGGGATGACACCCAGGGGGAGGGGGGGCTGAGATCAGAGGTCACCCTCACTCCCATTGCAGCCTGGGGTGACTCTGGATTGACCCCGGATGGAGCTGAGATCAGAACCCGGCCCTGACCCCACTGTGAACAGGAGTGACTCCAGATTGACCCCGGATGGAGCTGAGATCAGAACCCGGCCCTGACCCCACTGTGAACAGGAGTGACTCCAGATTGACCCTGCGGGGAATTGAGATCAGAAACCGGCCCTGCCCTCATGGCAGACGGCGGGGTGTGTGTGTGTGTGACTCTGGATTGCCCCTGGGGGCGGGGGGGTGGGGGCTGATATTGGGATCTGCCCCTTACAGACACACACACACACCCCTGGCCCAGGGCTGGGCTCACACACAAAGGAGCCGGTTACCTCCCCACACACATGTCTAGGTGGCTGGGAGAGAGGGTGGGGGGGGATGCGTGCACGTAATTGAAGCCAGACCTGGATCAGGTGAGGGGCATGCGGGGAAAAGGGGGGGGAGGTCTCTCCTGCCCTCCCCCCCCGCAGATCTGCACCATCCCCCTCTCTGGCTGTAGGCTGTCTGTCTACCTGGCTCCAGCCCCCCTTCCCCAGCTCCCTGCCCGGCCCCTCGCCCTCCCTGCTGGCGGTCCCCACCCCGCCGCGCCGGGCCCCAATAGCTCAGTGATGGAAGGGGGAAGTAGCCCCCCCCCGCACACGTTCCCTCCCCCCCCAGGCCTGCCATTCCCTGGCAGCCCGGAAACACAAATTCCAGCCCTGCGCTGCGACGGCTGATTAACTTCTCATGTTGAAACCCGAAGGCGCGTGGGGGAAGGATCGACGGCGTGGGGACCGGCCAGCTCTCGTCTGTCCGTCCGTCTGCACAGGGGCCTTACAGCGTCAGGTGGGTGGAATGGGGGGGGGCTGCGGGTCGGGAGTGAGGGGCACCGGCAGTGCTGGGCTAGCAGGGGGCTGCAGGTCGGGAGTGAGGAGCACCAGCAGGGCTGGGGGGATCCCAGGGCCGGGCTAGCAGGGGGCTGCGGGTCGGGAGTGAGGGGCACCGGCAGGGCTGGGGGGGTCCCAGGGCCGGGCTAGCAGGGGGCTGCGGGTCGGGAGTGAGGGGCACCAGCAGGGCTGGGGGGATCCCAGGGCCGGGCTAGCAGGGGGCTGCGGGTCGGGAGTGAGGGGCACCAGCAGGGCTGGGGAGATCCCAGGGCCGGGCTAGCAGGGGGCTGCGGGTCGGGAGTGAGGGGCACCGGCAGGGCTGGGGGGATCCCAGGGCTGGGCTAGCAGGGGGCTGCGGGTCAGGAGTGAGGGGCACTGGCAGAGGTGCTCTTTGCAGAGGTTGGGGGGCTGGGGGATGCCCCATGGATGGGGGGGAGCTGCTTGTGAACGAGGAGGGGGCGGGGGCAGGGAGCTCCCAGGGCAGGGGAAACCCATGCACCTAGGGGCAGGAGCCGCTCGCAACGCGAAGTAGCTGGGCCGATGAAGGAGCCGGGAAGATGCTGCGGGGTCTGGATTCCATTAGCCAAGAGCCAGGGAACGCACCAGCCGCGCTGCCCATGGCCAGCACAGCCTGCCACTGCTGCCCTCCAGGAGGGCGGGGTGCCGGACGCCTGGGTCTTCTCCCCAGCTGCGGGAGGGGAGCGGGGTCTAGCGGTTAGAGCCAGGGAGGCTGGGAGACAGGACTCCTGGGTTCTCTCCCTGGCAGGGTGAGGGGAGCGGGGGCTAGTGGTTAGAGCCAGGGGGGCTAGTGGATTAGAAGAAGTCCAACTCTCAGCCCCCCCCGCTCTAACCACTAGACCCCCCCTCCCCTCCCAGAGCCAGGGATGGGAATGTCCTTGCTCCCTGGGCAAGGTGGAAGCTCTGTGGTGCTCCAGTGACGGGAAAAGGGGGGATCCAGATGGGGGGGCGGTCCTCCAACCCCCAGGACCCAAAGTAGCTCAGAGAGACCCCAACCTGCCCCTTGAAAGGCCTTTGCTGTTGGAACACAGCAGGGGGCTGCAGATCAGGAGTGAGGGGCACCGGCAGGGCTGGGGGGAGCCCAGGGCCAGGCTAGCAGGGAGCTGCGGGTCGGGAGTGGGGGGCACCGTCGGGGCTGGGGGGAGCCCGGGCCGGGCTGGCAGGGGGCTGCGGGTCGGGAGTGAGGGGCACCGGCAGGGCCGGGCTGGCAGGGGGCTGCGGGTCGGGAGTGAGGGGCACCGGCAGGGCTGGGCTGGGCTGGCAGGGGGCTGCGGGTCGGGAGTGAGGGGCACCGGCAGGGCTGGGGGGAGCCCGGGCCGGGCTGGCAGGGGGCTGCGGGTCGGGAGTGGGGGGCGCTGCGGTGCTGGCTGTTCCCTGCCCCGGCAGGTTGGCGCAAGTCTGGCTAAGCTGCACATACCTGCTCAGCAGCTGGGGGGCGGTTCCCGCACAGGAGGTCACGGCGCCGGGGATTGTGGGTAACACTTTATGCAAATAGCCTCAGGGTCAGAATCTAATCTCTTTAAAAACTGGTTATATTCTGTTAGCCCCACCCCCACCCCCCCCACAGCCGGGGAGAGAACCCAGGCATCCTGGCTCCCAGCCCCCCCTGCTCTGAGCACTCAATCCCAGCCCGCCACCCCCCGGGGGGATGAGAACGGGCAGCTCAGTGCAGGGATGCGGGAGGCTGTCTGTGGGAGAGGGGCAGGTGGGGGGAGGGCTGGGAGCAGAAACCTTTCAGGTTTCGGTTTCCAAGGCGAATGTGTCCCCCGCCCCCCCCAGGGCTGCGTCCCCTGCCCCCCCCCCCATGTCCCTGCATCTGGATCCCAACCCCGTGCCCCCTCCCGCCAGCCGCTGCCTGTTCTGGAATCTGCAGCTGTCACTGGGGGGACGGAGGGGCTGGGAGCTGGAGGGACCTAGCACCCAGGGGCTCCGCGCTCGAGAACCGGGAGGCGTAAAGAGCCGGTGCTCGGCGCTGAAGGGTCACGTTGGGAAGGGGGGGGGGTTGCCATGGTCTAGATCCCGGTTCCAGAGCCTGATGTCAGCTTTTTAACCCCCAAGGGGCTAGACCCAGTGGGTTTCAGAGCCCAGGGCCGGCATCGTGTTCTAGATCACACTGTCCCGTCGATACTGCTCCAGAGCCCAGTGCGATCTCAGGGCCGGGTTCTTGGCACCGGAGGAATTTGGGGCTGTTCATGACCCCCTCAGGCCGTGATGTGGGTTCTTTCCCTGCTGTGTGCCTTGGGGCAGAATGGGGGGGGCACTTTCTACAGGTCTGGCCCAGGTCTGGCCAGGGGCACGTCCGGGAGCCAATCCCCGTGGCTGGGGCAAATTCTAGGCCCGGCAGTGTGTGGGCCACCTGTTCTAGACCACACTGGCCTGACAGCTCGGGACAGAGGTTCTAGGCTCCCCATGTTCTAGACCTCAGAACCTCCCCAAAATCGGCATGCATGGGGGAGTGGGGTCTAGTGGTTAGAGCAGGGGGGGGCTGGGCGCCAGGACTCCTGGGTTCTATCCCTGGCTCTGGGAGGGGAGTGGGGTCTAGTGGTTGGAGCAGGGGGTCTGGGAGCCGGGACTCCTGGGTTCTCTTCCCAGTTAACATTAATCGTATCTATTTCTCTTTCCCCTCAGGTCTTTTGAGCGACTCCCCACTCCACAGCTGCGGTGACCCAAACCTACCCCGAGTCTCTCCTCCCGCCCCAGCCAGATGCCTCCATCATGAGCATCAAGCCCCCCACAGAAGGGCCGCCAGCCCTGCGCTGCCCCTGAGCCTCCCCACTGCCGAGCCATGGAGCAGCGGGGCTGGGAACCCCCCAGGGGTGCGGGGCTCTGGGCTGGGATCGCACCGAAGGGACACTGCACCTGGTAGGAATTGCCCAGCGGCCGGGGGGGTCAGGACGGGGCGTAGGCCCGATCCTCGGCTGCAGGAGGGTCATGAATCGAGCCCAGGGCTGGGTCTGCAGGGAACTGGCCCCCCCATGCTGCAGGAGACGCTGATACTGCAGGTAACACCCAGGGTGCCCCTCAGTCTCGACCTGCAGCCCCCTGATTGCCCCGCCCAGCCGGTGCCCCTCGCTCCCGCCCTGCAGCCCCCCGCCAGCCCCGCCCTGCCGGTGCCCCTCGCTCCCGCCCCGCAGCCCCTCGCCAGCCCCGCCCGGCCGGTGCCCCTCGCTCCCGCCCTGCAGCCCCCCGCCAGCCCCGCCCTGCCGGTGCCCCTCGCTCCCGCCCCGCAGCCCCCTGATTGCCCCGCCCTGCCGGTGCCCCTCGCTCCCGCCCTGCAGCCCCCCGCCAGCCCTGCCCTGCCGGTGCCCCTCGCTCCCGCCCCGCAGCCCCTCGCCAGCCCCGCCCGGCCGGTGCCCCTCGCTCCCGCCCTGCAGCCCCCCGCCAGCCCCGCCCTGCCGGTGCCCCTCGCTCCCGCCCCGCAGCCCCCCACCAGCTCTGCCCTGCCGGTGCCCCTCGCTCCCGCCCCGCAGCCCCCCGCCAGCCCGGCCCTGCCGGTGCCCCTCGCTCCCCACCCGCAGCCCCCCACCAGCTCTGCCCTGCCGGTGCCCCTCGCTCCCGCCCCGCAGCCCCCCGCCAGCCCGGCCCTGCCGGTGCCCCTCGCTCCCGCCCCGCAGCCCCCCGCCAGCCCCGCCCTGCCGGTGCCCCTCACTCCCGCCCCGCAGCCCCTCGCCAGCCCCGCCCTGCCGGTGCCCCTCGCTCCCCACCCGCAGCCCCCCGCCAGCCCCGCCCTGCCGGTGCCCCTCGCTCCCGCCCTGCAGCCCCCCGCCAGCCCCGCCCTGCCGGTGCCCCTCGCTCCCGCCCCGCAGCCCCCCGCCAGCCCCGCCCTGCCGGTGCCCCTCGCTCCCGCCCTGCAGCCCCCCGCCAGCCCCGCCCTGCCGGTGCCCCTCGCTCCCGCCCCGCAGCCCCCTGATTGCCCAGCCCTGCCAGTGCCCCTCGCTCCCGCCCTGCAGCCCCCCGCCAGCCCCGCCCTGCCGGTGCCCCTCGCTCCCGCCCCGCAGCCCCCTGATTGCCCAGCCCTGCCAGTGCCCCTCGCTCCCGCCCCGCAGCCCCCCGCCAGCCCCGCCCTGCCGGTGCCCCTCACTCCCCACCCGCAGCCCCCCACCAGCTCTGCCCTGCCGGTGCCCCTCGCTCCCGCCCTGCAGCCCCCCGCCAGCCCGGCCCTGCCGGTGCCCCTCACTCCCCACCCGCAGCCCCCTGATTGCCCCGCCCTGCCGGTGCCCCTCGCTCCCGCCCCGCAGCCCCCCGCCAGCCCCGCCCTGCCGGTGCCCCTCACTCCCCACCCGCAGCCCCCTGATTGCCCCGCCCTGCCGGTGCCCCTCGCTCCCGCCCCGCAGCCCCTCGCCAGCCCCGCCCTGCCGGTGCCCCTCGCTCCCGCCCCGCAGCCCCCCGCCAGCCCCGCCCGGCCGGTGCCCCTCACTCCCCACCCGCAGCCCCCTGATTGCCCAGCCCTGCCAGTGCCCCTCGGTCCCGCCCCGCAGCCCCTCGCCAGCCCCGCCCTGCCGGTGCCCCTCGCTCCCGCCCCGCGGACAGGGCTGTGTCTCGGTGCTGGGGGTGGAAGGGTGAATGGGGGAGGGGCAGGGCCTGCCAGCTCTAACCCCCCCTTTTTCCCCCAGGTCCCCGCGGTGATGCTCATTCGGCTCCAGGCTATGGTCACCTCGTTCCTTTGCGCCCTCCACGCCGCCCCACTCCGCCTCCCCTTCCCCGCCGGCCCGGACGCCGGGGTCCCCTGGGCCGCGCCGCCCGCCTCCCTGGGCGACTGGGAGCTGTCGTCCCCCCGCGTGGCCCTGGCCAGCCGAGCCCCCGCCGGGCCCCCCCTGCTGCTGCTGCTGGAGGAGGCCCCGGGCGCGCGGGCGGGGCCGGCCAACGGGACGCGGCGGGCGCGGCGGGCCGAGGGGGGGCAGGCGGCCCGCCGGGGCGAGCTCTCCGTGTGCGACAGCGTCAGCGTCTGGGTGACCGGCAAGCGCTCGGCCGTGGACGTCCGGGGCCAGGTGGTGACGGTGCTCCCCGAGGTGCCGACGCTCACCGGGCCGCTCAAGCAGTATTTCTTCGAGACCAAGTGCAAGCCGGCGGGCGGGACGGCGGGCGGGTGCCGGGGCGTGGACCGGCGCCACTGGCTCTCCGAGTGCAAGGCCAAGCAGTCCTACGTGCGGGCCCTGACGGCCGACGCGGACAAGCGGGTGGGCTGGCGCTGGATCCGCCTCGACACGGCCTGCGTCTGCACCCTGCTGAACCGCGCCGGGCGGACGTAGCTGGGGGGGGCCCCCGCTCGCGGCTGGAGGGACGGAGCCCCCCGGCACCCGCCCCGCCGGGCTCTGCTTGGGAACCGGAGTGCCTCCGACACTAACTCAGGCCTGCCGCCGGCGGGCCCCATGGACGCCGTGGGTCAGCCCCGGGGCTGGGGGACACACTCAGAGGCCGAGCTGGGGGGCTGGGGGGCTGTGGGCGCCGTGGGTCAGCCGGCTGAGGGACACGCTCAGAGGCTGAGGTGTGGGGCTGTGGGCGCCGTGGGTCAGTCCTGGGGCTGAGGGACACGCTCAGAGGCCGGGCTGGGGGGCTGGGGGGCTGTGGGCGCCGTGGGTCAGCCCTGGGGCTGAGGGACACGCTCAGAGGCTGAGGTGTGGGGCTGGGGGTGCTGTGGGTCAGTCCTGGGGCTGAGGGACACGCTCAGAGGCTGAGGTGTGGGGGCTGTGGGCGCCGTGGGTCAGCCCTGGGGCTGGGGGACACGCTCAGAGGCCGAGCTGGGGGGGCTGTGGGCGCCGTGGGTCAGCCCTGGGGTTGAGGGACACGCTCAGAGGCTGAGGTTTGAGGCTGGGGGCGCTGTGGGTCAGCCCCGGGGCTGGGGGACAAGCTCAGAGGCTGAGGTGTGGGGCTGGGTGCCCTGGGTCAGCCCAGGGACTGGGGACCAGGCTCAGAGGCTGAGTTGTAGGGCTGGGGGTTGTGGGCACCATGGGTCAGTCCAGGGGCTGGGGGACACGCTCAGAGGCTGAGGTGTGGGGCTGGGGGCGCTGTGGGTCAGGCCTGGGGCTGAGGGACACGCTCAGAGGCCGAGCTGGGGGGCTGGGGGGCTGTGGGCGCCGTGGGTCAGCCCTGGGGCTGAGGGACACGCTCAGAGGCTGAGGTGTGGGGCTGGGGGTGCCGTGGGTCAGCCCTGGGGCTGAGGGACACGCTCAGAGGCTGAGGTGTGGGGCTGGGGGTGCCGTGGGTCAGCCCAGGGGCTGGGGACCAGGCTCAGAGGCTGAGTTGTGGGGCTGGGGGCTGTGGGCACCATGGGTCAGTCCAGGGGCTGGGGGCCAGGCTTGGAGGCTGAGGTGTGGGGCTGGGTGCTGTGGGCACCGTGGGTCAGCCCAGGAGTTGGGGGCCAGGCTCAGAGGCTGACGTGTGGGGCTGGGCGCCGTGGGTCAGCCCAGGGGCTGGGGGCCAGGCTCAGAGGCTGAGGTGTGGGGCTGGGCGCCGTGGGTCAGCCCAGGGGCTGGGGACCAGGCTCAGAGGCTGAGGTGTGGGGCTGGGCGCCGTGGGTCAGCCCAGGGGCTGGGGGCCAGGCTCAGAGGCTGAGGTGTGGGGCTGGGCAAGGTGGCCTCCGGGGGGGGTTTCTGCCTTTTGTGTCTTTGTTCACTGTTTCTTCCCATATTTATTACTCCCCCCTCCCCCTGGTTCTGATCCGACGCCGTCCCGTTCCGCCCCCCCCCGAATTAACTTATTCCCTGAACCCCCCCCCCCGCCCCCCCTGCGACTCTCGCCACGGTTCCTTGTACCTGGAAAAGACCCAAAGGAAACAAACCCAGAGTCTCCGCGTCGTTCATTGGGGTCACGGCCTGTTTGCCGGCGTGGTGGGGGGGAAGACCCCCAGAGAAATGACCCTCGGGATCCACATGTGGGGCACCCACCCCACAGGAGTCTGGGAGCCCTGTGAGTCCCATGGGTCCCACGGCCAGCCATCAAAGTGCACCTCCCAGCCCTGCACGGGTGCCCCTCACTCCCGACCTGCAGTCCTCCCACCCCCCCAGCTGAGGGAGGTCACCTCCTGACTGACCCTTCTTTGCTCCCCCTGGGGGAGGGCGGTGGTTTGGCCCCCCACATGCCCCAGGTTGAGGGCGGAGGGGGGATGGGAGGATTCCTGGGGGTTTGGCACCATCTTGTGGCAGGGATGGGGATATTCAAGGGCTCCCTGATGTGGTACCTGTCCCCCCCACACCCCTGGGGCAGAATCAGACCCATGGACCCATCCAGCCCTGTTAACTGCCCCGCCCCTTCTCTGGGGTGTGTGTGGAGGAGAGTAATTGGCCCCCAAACTGCCCCACACCCCTGCAATCCCAACTCTGGCCGGGCTGTGTCCTGCAGCAGGGGGTCCCACCGGTTAACAACAGGGTGGGTGTCACGGAGTCCCCGGGGTGATGCTCTGGAACTGCTCCCTATGAAGCCAGGCAGGACTCTGGGGAGTCTCCTTTCTGGGAGCAGCCTGTCTGCAGGACACACAGCTCCCCCGGCTCCACCTTCCTGGAGCTGACCCCGGAGCCTCCAGCCTCCTCTGCCCCTCCGTGCGCTTCCCCCAGCGAGTCCGCCCAGGCGGGGTCCTGGGGGGGCCAGAGGGTCCTGCCCCCCGACTCCGCAGTCAGACGTGACTCTCAGCCAGCCAGCAACACAGAAGGTTTATTAGCCGACAGGAACATGGTCTAACACAGAGCTTGTAGGTACAGAGAACAGGACCCCTCAGCTGGGTCCATTTTGGGGGGGCAGTGAGCCAGACAACCCCGTCTGCCCTTCACTCCATGTCCCCAGCCAGCCCCACACTGAAACTCCCTCCAGCCGGGCCCCCCCCCCCCCCCCCCGTCCCTTTCCCAGGAGGGCACCTGATCCCTTTGTTCTCCAGCCCTTTAGCTCTCACCTTGCGGGGGGAAGGGCCCAGGCCATCAGTTGCCAGGAAACAGGGTGTCGGCCATTCTCTGTGTCCAGACCCCTGCACACACCTGCCCTCTAGGGCTCTGCAAGGATCATACACCCTTACCCCACCCCCTAGAACTGCCTAGGGGAAACTGAGGCACCCCCACACTATTCAGAGGAATAAGTACAGTGCCGCTTCGTCGTCCCCCCCCCCCCCCGCAGCCGGGCCCCGTATCTCCTCCCCCACAGCCCCCCCGTTCCAGCCGAGCCCCCTATATACCCTCCCCACAGCCCCTCCTTGCAGCCGGACCCCGTAACCCCTCCCCCACACCCCGCCTTCCAGCTCGGCCCCATATCCCGTTCCCCACAGCCCTCCCTCCTTCCAGCTGGGCCCCATATCCCCTCCCCACAGCCCCCCTGTTCCAGCCGGGCCCCGTATCACCTCCCCACAGTCCCCCCTTTGTCCTCCCTCCGGCCTGCAGGTCACCTGGGCCCCTCCCCTCAGCCCCTTGTCACCCCAATAGCTGGGACCGGGTGCTCCCAAGCTTGGGGGGCCCCCTGGGCACCAGTTGCTGGGTCCCCCATCTCCAGGCTGTTGTCGGGGTCCCGGCTGCTGGGCAAGGTCACACCTGGCCCCCTGCAGCAACAATGCCCCTCTGCCGCCCCCCCCGTTACACACCCAGCACACAGGGAAACTGAGGCACACACCATGTTCATGCTCAACACTATGAAAAGCCCCCACTTTGTCAACCCCCCCCACCCCCCCAAGCTGGGGAGAGAACCCAGGCGTCCTAGCTCTAAGCCCTGCCCTACCCATTAGACCCCACTCCCCTCCCAGAACCAGGAGAGAACCCCAGGCATCCGGGCTGCCAGCTGCTCCCTGGGCCCTGCGCCAGGTCACATGTGCTGGGTTCCAGCTCCATGGTAATGAGTCACAAACACACACCACCCGCGCGGGCAGGGCTGGGGCAGAGGCTGGCATGGCTGGCAGCATCCTGCCCATGCCTGCGGGCACCGACCTGGGCTGGAGCGTCGAAGGGGCCCGATGGCACCACAGCCGGGACTGGCCCCTCACCAGCAGTGGGGTGGGGCTGGAGAACCAGCTCCCACAGCCCTTCCCGCCCCCCACTGCCCGCGTGAGTGCCAGCCGGCGGCCCGGACGCCTGGGTTCCCTCCCGGCTTGGGGAGGGGGGTCCAGTGGTTAGAGTGGAGGTGGGGGGCAGGAGCCAGGATGCCTGGGTTCTATCCTGGCTCTGGGCGGTAGGTGAGGTCTAGTGGTTAGAGCAGGGGGCTGGGAGCTCGGACGCCTGGGTTCTATCTTGGCTCTGGGCAGGAAGTGCGGCCTAGTGGTTGGAGGGGAGGGGGCTGGCAGCCTGGACACCTGGGTTCCCTCCTGGCTTGGGGAGGGGGGTCTAGTGGCTAGAGCAGGGGCGAGGGTAGGGCAGGAGCCAGGATGCCTGGGTTCTGTCCCCAGCTCTGTGGGGCGGGGGCTTACAGGCTCTCTGTCTCCCCACCAGTCCACAGTACATGAGCCCCTGCCCCCCGGCGCGGAGCGGCCCCTGCGGGAAGAGCTGATCCGGCGCCTGGCGACCACCACGGGGCTCTGCCATGACGTGAAAACCCACGGAGGGGTCCTGGGCCAGCCCGGCTACCCCCTGCCCGCCCCGCTGGCGAGAGTCCACTGCAACAAGGACCTCCGAGACAAGGCACGAGCCAGGACGCCTGGGTTCTCTCCATGGCTCCGGGAGGGGAGTGGGGCCTAGAGCTGGAGACTGGGGGGCTGGGAGCCGGACACCTGGGTCCCATGGCTCAGTGCCTGCTCCCGGGGGGTGGGGGTGGCTGTGACTCTGTGGAAGCATTTGAGGGTTACACATTGTCTCTCCCCCAGGGTGGCTTTTGGGATCTGCTTTAGGGTCCCCTGCCAGCTGTTGGGGGCAGGGGGAGGAAGGTCATAGATTGGGGGGGGCTCCTAGGAACAGGGGGGGCCTGTCTCCCTCCCCCTGCAGTGACCCCCGCGCCCCTCCCGGCGCTTTGCCCGCAGCTGCAGCTCCGCTCCTGGCGGGTCCCGCTGACCCCGGGGGCCGGCCCAGCGAGACCCGGCACCGGTTCTGCGGCTGGCCCAACCTGCCCCCCGAGCCCGCCCACCACGCCGGCCCCCAGCCCTTCATCCTGGCCACCCACCACAGCGACGGTGCCTCCAAGGTAGGGACCCGGAGATGAGGCGGGGAGGCTCCCCGGGTTGGGAGGGGAAGAGGCTGGGGTTCCCTGGGGTGGGGGTTCCCCGGGAGGGCGGCGCTGGCCGATGGGGTGGGGGTTCCCAGGGAAATGGCAGATGCGGTGGCGGGAGGGGCCGGAATCCCCAGAATGGGGTGAACCCTAATTTCTATCTCCCCCGCGCCCCCCAGTCCATGGTGGCCAGCACGGAGAACAAGCCCCTGGCAGGATCTGTCTTCTATGTCCGCGACGGGGCGGTTCTGAGCCGGCTGGACCCCTACGTCTCCGTCACCAGCCGGGACATCCGCGCCTTCACCCAGTGAGAGACCCCACCACTTGGGGGGGGAGGGGCCGGGAGTCGGGACGCCTGGGTTCTCTCCCCAGCTCTGGGAGGGGAGTGGGGGCTGGTGGTTAGAGCAGGGGGGCTGGGAGGCAGGACGCCTGGGTTCTCTCCCCAGCTCTGGGAAGGGAGTGGGGGCTGGTGATTAGAGCAGGGGTTCTCTCCCCAGCTCTAGGAGGGGAGTGGGGGCTGGTGGTTAGAGCAGGGGGGCTGGGAGGCAGGACGCCTGGGTTCTCTCCCCAGCTCTGGGAGGGGAGTGGGGGCTGGTGGTTAGAGCAGGGGGGCTGGGAGGCAGGACGCCTGGGGCCTGTTGCAAGAGGGAGGAGTTGGGGGGTGCGGGCAGGGCTGACAGAGATGGGGGACAGAAGGACCTGTGGTTTGACATGCCCCCCGTCTCTCCCCCAGGCAGGAGCTGCAGGGCTATGACCGGAAAGACGCTCTCACCTACTGGCAGTTTGAGGGTCACCCTAAGGCCTGGGGGCATGGCCTGAGAGACTCCTCCCTGGGCAAGGATGCGGAGCCCCCCCTCCGGCCCCCCGGCCCCCCACATGACCCCAGCCTCTTCCCCAGCCCCTCCCGCCCTCCCCGCCTGCCCACGCTGGCCCCTGCTGTTCCGCACCGGGGGGCGCTGAGCCTGGCGCAGGAGTCCTACGGGCCCCCCCGCCACACCCCCAGCGGCCAGAGCCCCCCAACCCGGCCCCCCACCATCTGCCCCCCCGTGGCCGGGCCCCAGATCCTGGCAGTGCCCCTGATGTACCGCACCGAGAGCCAGGGTTATGGGAGCAGCAAGCCTGGGCCTGTCTGAGGGGCCCCTCCATGTCTCCCCATACTGTGCCCCCCCAACATGCTACGATACATCACCCCTGTGTTCTCTGGTCTGTCCTCCTTGGGGTACAGGGGGCTTGCCGAGGCCTGGTCCCTTCTCCGCCCCCAGCCACCAGGACACCTGGGTTCTATTTTGGGAGTGGGGGAGGGGCTGCCAGGCAGGATTCGCAGATGAGGACCCAGGTGTCCCCCGCCCAGTCTGTGCCCTTGGGGGGGATTTGTCCGGGGGCGCGACTGTCGAGGCCAGCAGGATGCGGGGATTTCTCACCTGGAAACGCAGCTGGCGCCGGCCCCTGGCTACAGCCGGGTTGCCCTTGGCAAAGGAGACATGAGCCGAGAGGGTGAATGGCTCTGCACCCCTGCCCCTCCCCAGCAGCCAGGAGAGAACCCTGGAGTCCTGGCTCCCACCCCGACTCTGACCCCCCAGCTCCCCTCCCAGAACCGGGGAGAGAACCCAGGAGTCCCCAGGGGCTGTGGCAGGCGAAGGGGCTGGGAGCTCGGACTCCTGGGTTCGCCCCTGGCAGACAGGCCGCGTGGGCTGAGCGCCCTGGTGACGTTAGCCTTGACGTCGCCCCCTCCCTGTGCCGGGGTGGTGGCCTTGGCTCCCTGCTGCTGACAGCTGGAGCGGGGTGGGGGGGCCATGGGATGTGGGCCCTGGGGGGGCAGGAGCTGCTGGTATAAGAGGGGCAGCGGGGACCAGCTGGTGCTGATTTCCTCGAGCACCGACGCCAGCATGGGACCCACACAGGTGAGAGTGGGGGGGTGGGACAGGGGGGCAGGGAGGGACCCACACAGGTGAGAGTGGGGGGGTGGGACGGGGGGGGCAGGGACGTACGCTGGCCAAGGGGGCGTGCAGGCACATGGGGGGCTCGGGTCCCTGCTGCCCCAACGGGGGGGGGGCGGGGTCCGGGACCCAGCAGACGGTGCCCCCCTTCCCCGAGCCGGCCCCGTCTGCCCCCCCGCTCTCTCTCTCCCCCCAGCGCGGGCTGCAGGCTCTGGTTCTGCTGCTCCTGGCCGGGGGGGCCCTGGGGGCGGCCCGCGGGCGCCGGTTCTGCCGCCCCGTCAACGCCACCATCGCGGCCGAGAAGGACGACTGCCCCGTCTGCCTCACCGTGGCCACGGCCATCTGCAGCGGGTACTGCCAGACCAAGGTGAGGGCGGGGCCGGGGCGGGCCCGGCGGGCAGGGGCCCCGCGCGCGGGGGGGTCAGGCCCCGGCGGGAGGGGGCGCACGCCCCGGGGGGGGGGTTTGCCGCCTGCCCCCCTGCCCTACCCCTCTCTCCGCAGGAGCCGGTGTACAAGAGCGCGCTCTCGCCCGTCCCGCAGCACGTCTGCAGCTACGGGGCCGTGCGCTACGAGACGCTGGCGCTGCCCGGCTGCCCGCCCGGCGTGGACCCGGCCTTCACCTTCCCCGTGGCCCTCAGCTGCCAGTGCAGCCTCTGCCCCATGGAGTCCAGCGACTGCACCGTGCACAGCATCGGGCCCGACTTCTGCAGCGCCCGGGGGGGGCTTCGCCTAGGGGCGGGGGGGGAATAAACGCCGTTGCCACGGCACCCGGCTCCGCGCGTCTGAGTGTGTGTGTGGGGGACGGGACAGGGGACAGAGAAGGGCCTCGCTGTGACCACCGGCCCCCACTGCGCTCCCAGAGCCGGGCACAGAACCCAGGCGTCCGGGCTCCCGAACCCCCCAACTCACTAGACCGCCTCCCAGAGACGGGCACAGAACCTAGGCATCCGGGCTCCCCCCTCCCCACACTCACTAGACCCCCGCCCCCTCCCAGAGACGGGCACAGAACCCGGGCGTCCGGGCTCCCCCCTCCCCCACTCACTAGACCCCCGCCCCCTCCCAGAGACGGCACAGAACCCAGGCGTCCGGGCTCCCGAACCCCCCAACTCACTAGACCTGAGGCCCCTCCGATAGCCAGGCACAGAACCCAGATGTCCGGGCTCCCTGTCCCCCATATGACCCCCCGCCCCCTCCCAGAACCACCACAGAACCCAGGCATCCGGGCTCATTCATCAGATTTTTCGAAAACGTTTATTTTACAAAATCAGAAACTAAGGAAAGGGCTGGAGGGGCGGGAGGGGGGGAAATGGGGGGGGCAGGACGTGGGGGGGGGGAATCACGAGGTGTCCATGGTGTCTCCCTCTGCAAGAGATAAAGAAGGTTAGAAGGGGGGAGGGAAAGTCTGACAGGGGTGGGGCCAAGACCCCTGTCTGCCCCACTGAGCAGTAGCCCCCTATCTGGGGGAGACGCTGTTGGGTGGCTGCGGCAGAGGGGCTGGGGCACCTGCCCTCTATAACCCTCCCACCTGCCCCCCCATGCGTCCTGCCCCCCAGGCCGCCCTCCCCAGCTCCCCCGTCCTCTGACACCCAGGCCACGTCCTGCCCCCCCAGCCCCCTGACACCCAGGCCGCCCACTGCCCCCCCCCCCCCCAGCACTCACTGAGCTCGTTGAAGAGGAAGGCGTCCGGGTACTCCTGTCCCCCAACCCCCCCTCGCCCGTCCCCCCCGCCCCGGCCCCCCGGCACTCACTGAGCTCGTTGAAGAGGAAGGCGTCCTGGTACTCCTGTCCCGCAACCCCCCCACGCCCAGCCCCCCCGCCCCGGCCCCCCGGCACTCACTGAGCTCGTTGAAGAGGAAGGCGTCCTGGTACTCCTGTCCCGCAACCCCCCCACGCCCGGCCCCCCCGCCCCGGCCCCCCCGGCACTCACTGAGCTCGTTGAAGAGGAAGGCGTCCTGGTACTCCTTCATGTACTGGGTGGAGCGGGACTCGTCCAGGAACAGGGAATACACCCGCTTGATGTCCTCCACCTGCACCTCCGTGCCCTGCCGGTGGGGGGGGAGTGTGTGGGTGTCAGAGGGGCCCCGTGCACCCCACAGAGTGGGGGGGCACCCTGAGAAACCCCACCAAGAAGTCCTGGCTCCAAGCCCCCCTTCTTCCCCCCCCAGCCAGGATAGAACCCAGGCGTCCGGGCCTCACCTTCCTCTTGCGGCACACCAGGCTGGCGGCGGTGATGAGCTGCATGGCATAGCGCAGGGAGGTCTCCAGCCCGATGCGAGTCAGCACCGTGTAGGCGTCTTCGTTCATCTCCACGTCCTCCTCCTCGCACCTGGGGGAGGAGAGAGGGGGCAGGGCACTGCTGGGGGGTAGGTCGCAGCACCGGAGGGCTCCTGGCTCGGGGGCACTGCTGAGAGGGGAGCTCACAGCATTGTCCCTGACTATGATATGTGCCTCAGTTTCCCCACATGCCGTGTGGTCACCGAGGTGGGGAGGGAGGAAGAGGCTCTTTGCTTGCCACAAAGACCCAGGTGTGACCCATGCCAGCTAGCTGGGGCCCGGCCCCCCCATGCCCAGAAGACAATGGCCCTGGCCACTGGGTGTGACCAGCTGGAGGACAAAGGGCTGGTAGGGGCTGGGGGGAGGTTGTTCCGTGTGGGGCTGCTGGGGGCACTGGCACTAAGGGGTCAGGGGACTCGGGCCCGACCCAGCCGGCCTTGGCTGTAATTTCTGTTCCTGGCGCTAACCCAGGACTCTCCGCGCTGCCCAGACCCCCAACCCTCCCCGCACTCCCCCACTGGCTGAGTCACTCCCAAGTCTGGAGATGGGAGCCCAGCTCCCGCTGGGGGGGTCTGTCTGCCCCCGGGGCCCATCCCGGGGCACTTGCTGCGAGGGGCTCCCAGCCTGATCCAGGGGGGTGGGGGTGGTCTGCAGGCTCCAAGGGTGGGTCCCAGGGGGCAGGAAGCAAAGGGGCTCACCCCAGTGAGAGCGACCCTGGGGGTGGGCTGCCGGGCTGGGTGAGAGCACTGGGCCTGTGGGTCAGTGACAGCGCATTGCGCTGGGGGGCACTGCCGGGGGCCCCCCCCATACCGGATCTTGAGGATCTGCTTGGTCTCCTTGTCGCTGTAGGGGGCCGTGGAGATGATCAGCAGCCGGTCCAGCAGGTCGATGGGGATCCCGTGGGGGCTCTGGTAGCTGGTGCCACGGATCCTGGGGGGAGCGGGGCTCAGGAACGGGGGAGGGGCTCCAGCCCCTGACCCCCCCCCAGCCAGGGTGAGAGCTACCTGTCACCCCGCCCCGCTGCCAGGCCGTCCCATCAGAGACACCTGTCATCCTGCCCCCCACCAACCCCACCCCTGTCAGAGCCACCTGTCCCCGTACGCCCCCCACCCCCTCACTGGGAAAACCCCATGTGTGCCCTGGCCTGGGCCTGCCCCCTCCCCTCCTTGGCCAGGCCCCCCCCCCACATGCATTCACTCAGCACCCCCAGACCAGATCCTGTGGGGAGCAGGGTCTCAGAAACAGGGGGGTCCCCATCCCCCACCAGGGTCAGAGCCGCCTGTCACCATGACCCCCACCAACCCCCCCCCTTCAGAACCATCTGTTAACCCAGCCCCTCCCCCCGCCCCTCACTGGGAAAGCCACACCTGTGCCCCCTCCCGGGCCAGGCCCCGCCCCCCAGCTGCCCACCTGGTGATGCCGCGGTTGGTGGCCATGATGAGCACCGGGGCCATGTCGCTCTCCAGCGCCCGGTTGAGGAAGGAGAAACACTCGATGTCCAGCATGTGAACCTCATCGATGAACAGCACCTGGGGGGGGGCACGGCCATCACCCTCCCGCCGGCCCCCTCCCCGGGGTCACCCCGCGGGTCCCCCTGAGATACCCCTCCCTCCCCGGTGTCACCCTGCTGGACCCTCCCCCCCACCAGTCCCCATCCCTGTGGTCACCCTGCCACCCCACCCACGATCCCCCTTCCCTCCCCAGGGTCACGCTGCGAGCCCCCGCTATCCCTCCTCCCCAGCCCCCTGTACATACACTCAGAGCCCCTGACTGCTCGGTCCCCAGAACCATGCTGCCCCCCCAACACCCCACAGCCATCCTCCTACCCCCCAACTGCACCGATGCCGATGTGACAAAGGGGAATGTTCTTAATGTTCTCTCTGAATACTCCGTGGGTGCCTCAGTTTCCCCTATGCATTTCTTAAGTATCTAGGTGCTGGGATAAGGGGGTGTGATTGTTGCAGAGCCCTAGGCAGGTGTGATGGTGTCTGCACAGAGAATGGCCGACACCCCATCTCCTGGCAACTCATGGCCTGGGCCCCCCCTGCAAGGTGCCAACTGAAGGTGTTGGAGAACAAAGAGATCCGGTGGCCTCCTGGCCCAGGGGAGAGACAAAGGCCAGAGGAGGGGCTGGAGGGGGTCTCAGTTTAGAGCTGGCTGGGGAGCGGGGGGGGAGAGAGAGAGGCCCAGCACCAGGGTCTGGGCTCCCCACCCCACAAGAGGGACCTGACTGAGGGATCCTGGTCTCTGTTCCTACAAGCTCTGTTTTGGGCTGTGCTCCTGTTGGCTAATAAACCTTCTGTGTTACTGGCCGGCTGAGAGTCCCGGGGAATCGCAGGAAGTGTGGGACGCAGGATCCTGACTCCCCCACACTCTGTGACAGCCCCAAACACCCCCACACCGGCCAGCACCCCCTCCCACACTCACCCCCCATGACGAAGTGGGACTGTTCTTAATGTTTCCTCTGAATATTGTGTGGGTGCCTCAGTTTCCCCTAGGCAGTTCTTAAGTATCTAGGGGGTGGGATAAGGGTGTATGATCGTTGCAGAGCCCTAGAGGGCAGGTGTGTGCAGGAGTCTGGACACAGAGAATGGCCGACACCCTGTTTCCTGGCCACTGATGGCCTGGCCCTTCCCCCCTGCAAGGTGAGAGCTAAAGGGTTGGAGAACAAAGGAATCAGGTGACCTCCTGGGAAAGGGACAAAGTGGGTGGGGGGGCCCCGGCTGGAGGGAGTTTCAGTTTGGGGCTGGCTGGGGACATGGAGTGAAGGGCAGACGGGGTTGTCTGGCTCACTCCCCCCCAAGATGGACCCAGCTGAGGGGTCCGGTTCTCTGCACCTACAAGCTCTGGTTTAGACCATGTTCCTGTCATCTAATAAACCTTCTGTGTTACTGGCTGGCTGAGAGTCCCGTCTGACTGCGGAGTCGGGGGGCAGGACCCTCTGGCCCCCCCCAGGACCCCGCCTGGTGGACTCGCTGTGGGAAGCGCACAGAGGGGCAGGGGAGGCTGGAGGCTTCAGGGTCAGCCCCAGGAAGGTGGAGCCGGGGGAACTGTGTGTCCTGCAGACAGGCTGCTCCCAGAGAGGAGTCTCCCCCAGAGTCCTGACTGGCTTTGTAGGGGGCAGTTCCAGAGCATCGCCCGGGGACTCCGTGACACCCACCCCATTGTTAACGGGTGGGACCCCCCTGCTGCAGGACACAGCCCGGCCAGAGTGGGGATTGCACGGGTGTGGGGCAGTTTGGGGGCCAATTACTCCCCTCCACACACACCCCAGAGAAGGGGCGGGGCAGTTAACAGGGCTGGATGGGTCCATGGGTCTGATTCTGGCCCAGGGGTGAGGGGGGCAGGTACCAGATCAGGGAGCAGTTCCAGAGCAGTGCCCGGGGACTCCGTCACACCCCCCCCCCCCAAAGATCACCCATTCAGCACCCCCCGCCCCACCCCACACTCACCCCCGGGATGACCTCGGCCTTTCCTTCCTCACGCCACTCGGCCACCTTGGCGTTGATCTGTTCCCGCACCTCTGCCTTGATCTCCCCGGTGTCACCTGGGGGCGCAGACAGGGAGCTGGGGCGGGTGCTGCCTACGGAGCCCCGGCGGGGACACGCCCCGACCCTAACGCCCAGGGGGGCCACCCTACCTCACTGGGGGAGGGAGGGGCTCTGGATCAGGGGGCTCAGCCATTTCATGGTGGGGGTAGAGCCTGTGCTCCCCAGGACCATGGAAAAGGGCCAGGAAGGGGAGTGTTGATGGGGGTCGAAGGGAGGCTGTGGGGTGACAGGGGGGCTGTGGGGATGTGGAGGGTGATGGGGGGGGCTGCGGGGGGTACCTGAGAAGAGGACTAGGAAGCCCTGGGTGCAGCTGTTGATGTGGGCTGTGGGGGGGCAGGGGGTGACAGAGAGGGGCGCCGCGGGGGAGACAGGAAGGTGATGGGAGGTGACCTGAGAAGAAGGCCAGGAGGCCCTGCGTGCGGCTGTTGATGGGGGCTGTGGGGGTGACAGGGGGCCCGTGGGGGGATGTGGGGGCTGGGGGAGGGGGGGGTACCTGAGAAGAGGGCCAGGAAACCCTGCATGCAACTGTTGATGGGGGCCGTGGGAAGACCATGGGGAAGTGGATGGGTCGTGAGGGGGCCACAGGGTGATGCGGGAGCTGTGGGGGACTCGCAGGGTGATGGGGGGAACCATGGGGGACCACGGAGGGGTACCTGAGAAAAGGGCCAGGAAGCCCTGGGTGCAGCTGTTGATAGGGGCCGTGGGGAGGCAGGGGGTGACAGAGGACAGAGAGGGGGCCACAGGGGAACAGGGAGGTGATTGGGGGTTACCTGAGAAGAGGGCCAGGAAGCCCTGGGTGCGGCTGTTGATGGGGGCTGTGGGGAGATGACGGGGGGCGGCGTGGGGGGGGGCCGCAGGGTGACGGGGGGCTGCAGGGGGGTACCTGAGACGAGGGCCAGGAAGCCCCGGCTGTTGATAGGGGCCGTGGGGAGGCAGGGGGTGACAGAGGACAGAGAGGGGGCCATAGGGGGAATGGGGAGGTGATCGGGGGGACCTGAGAAGAGGGCCAGGAAGCCCTGGGTGAGGCTGTTGATGGGGGCTGTGGGGAGGTGACGGGGGGGCAGTGTAGGGGGCCCGCGGGGTGATGGGGGGCTGCAGGGGGGTACCTGAGAAGAGGGCCAGGAAGCCCTGCGTGCGGCTGTTGATGGGGGCTGTGGGGAGGTGACGGGGGGGCGGCGTGGGGGGCCCGCGGGGTGATGGGGGGCTGCAGGGGGGTACCTGAGAAGAGGGCCAGGAAGTCCTGCGTGCGGCTGTTGATGGGGGCTGTGGGGAGGTGAGGGGGGGGCGGCGTGGGGGGCCCGCGGGGTGACGGGGGGCTGCAGGGGGGTACCTGAGAAGAGGGCCAGGAAGTCCTGCGTGCGGCTGTTGATGGGGCTGTGGGGAGGTGACGGGGGGGCGGCGTGGGGAGCCCGCGGGGTGACGGGGGGCTGCAGGGGGGTACCTGAGAAGAGGGCCAGGAAGCCCTGCGTGCGGCTGTTGATGGGGGCTGTGGGGAGGTGAGGGGGGGGCGGCGTGGGGGGCCCGCGGGGTGATGGGGGGCTGCAGGGGGGTACCTGAGAAGAGGGCCAGGAAGCCCTGCGTGCGGCTGTTGATGACGTCGATCTCGTGCAGCGACACCGTGTGGACGACCTCTTTGCGCTTCTGCAGCTCCCCATCCGGGCACTGCACGAACTTGGTCTGGGGGAGGGGCAGCTGAGAGCCTGCCCTCTGCACCCCCCCCACTCTGCCTCCCTCAGCAACTCTCCCACTGTGCCCCTCCAGCAGCCACAGACCCCCCAACCCGGGACAGCACAAACAGATCTCAGGGAAGGGCTGTTCAGAGCCCCCTTGCGGCCCCCCAGCACCTCCCAACCCCCCGCGCTGCCCGAACTTGGGAGGGGGGCCCAAGCTCAGAGCCCCAGCCCGTACCTGGACGCCCCCACTCCCTGCCTCCCCCCGGCACTGCCCCACCTGGGCACCCCCACTCCCTGCCCCCCCCGGCACTGCCCGTACCTGGGCGCCCCCACTCCCTGCCTTCCCCACGCCACCCCCGGCACTGCCCGAACGTGGCAGGGGCAGCTCAGAGCCCCGGCCCGGCTCGTACCTGGGCGCCCATGGCGTCGTAGTCCCGCGCTCGGGTGAAGGAGCGCCCCAGCTTGCTGATCTTCCCCGTGGCTTTGTCAATGGTGATGACGTCCCTGCGGGGGAACATAAGAGTGGCCAGACTGGGTCAGACCAAAGGTCCATCTAGCCCAGTGTCCCGGCTGCTGGCAGCGACCAGTGCCAGGCACCCCAGAGGGAATGAACAGAACAGGGGCTCGTCGAGTAATCCATCCCCTGGTGCCCATCCCCAGCTCCTGGCGAACAGAAGCCAAGGCCACCATCCCTGCCCAGCCTGGCTAATAGCCATTGATGGACCTATCCTCCATGAACTTATCTAGCTCTTTTTTGGACCCTGTTATAGTCTTGGCCTTCACATCATCCTCTGGCAAGGAGTTCCCCAGGTTAACTGCGCATTGTGTGAAGAAATACTTCCTTTTGTTTGCTTTAAACCTGCTGTCTGTTCATTTCATGGGGTGACCCCTAGTTTGTGTGTTGTGTGAAGGAATAAACAACACTCCCCGATTTGCTTTCTCCCCACCAGTCATGATTTTATAGACCTCGATCGTATCCCCCCTTAGGCGTCTCTTTTCCAAGCTGAAAAGTCCCCGTCTTATTAATCTCTCCGCGTACGGAAGCCGATCCAGACCCCTCATCATTTTTGTTTCTCTTTTCGGAACCTTTTCCAGTTCCAACAGACCTTTTTAGAGAGGGGGCAACCACATCTGCACGCAGTGTTCCAGATGTGGGTGTGCCTTGGATTTATATCGAGACAATATATTTTCTCAATGACCATTCTGTTCGCGTTTTGAAAGCCGCTGCACATGGAGTGGATGTTTTCAGAGAACGCTCCACAATGACTCCAAGATCTCTTTCCTGAGCGGTAACAGCTAATTTAGACCCCATCATTTTATAGGGATGGGGGGGATGGTCAGGCCTGGCCGGGTGGAGGATGTGAGGGCAGATGGGGGAGAGCCCAGCCCCCTGACAACACTGGGAGCCCCAATATGGACCCCTTGGGGGACTGGATTTCTGTCCCGCCAGCCAGCCAGCGTGAGCTCCCCACCCATGACCCCTGCCCTAGCCCCTCCCGTCCCACCGATCGCCCACTGCCACCCCCGCCTCACCCCGCCTGCACTTTCTCCTTGGTCAGAGACTCGATCATCTTGGTGCCCAGGTCGTAGATGGTTTCCATCTCCGTGGTCTTCAGTGTCAGCTTCCCCACCTTGGCGCCCTGCAGTGGAGGGTGGGGGGTGTCAGCCACTGCGCACGCACACCGCCCGCCCCATTCCCTGGCAGGGAGCAAATGTGGGAGGGAGCCCACAGCTGCACCCCGCCCACCGGCCTAAGGAGGGCCTGCGGGGGGGGGGGGACGGACCGCTCTTGGGGAGAGGTGCCAGGTGGGGATGGGAGGCCTAAGCTCTTGAGTGGAGGGGAGCGGCCAGTTCCTGGGGGGGAGAGGCCGGTTCCTGCAAAGGGGGGGGGGGGAGGGAAGGGGCCTGCTCTTGGGGAGAGGGGCCAGGTGGGGATGGGAGGCCCAAGCTCTTGAGTGGAGGGGAGCGGCCAGTTCCTGGGGGGAGGGGCCAGTTCCTGCAAAGGTGGGGGGGGGTAGGGAATGGAAGGGGCCTGTTCCTGGGGCAGCAGGTGGGGTATGGGAGACCATGGCAGCACCAGCCAACCCAGTTCTGTCCTGCTCCTGCCAAGCTGGCCAGGGGAACCCGGGGTGGCGCTGGCTGGCTCAGTCCCCAGGGGCTGCCCACCCCCTGCCCCGCTCCCCACTCACGGTGCCGGTGGCTGGGCGGTCAATCTGGATCTCCACCACCTCCCCCTCAATGATCTCGGTCTCCTCCCTGTGGGGAAGGAGGAGGGGGGTTCAGGGGAGACAGCCCTCACCCCCACCCGCCTCGCCACAGTCCCCAGGGACAGAAACCAGCCTCCCCCGCCACCCCCCAGCAGGGCAGGCAGCTCTGTGCCCAGTGCAGCATCTACACATGGCAGGGCAACCAATGCCCTCCTGGCTCTCAGCCCCCCGGTATAACCACTCGACTCCACTCCCCTCCCAGAGCCAGGGAGAGAACCCAGGAGTCCTGGCTCCCAGCGCCCCGTGTTCTAACCCACCAGATCCCCTTCTCTCCCAGAGCCAAGGAGAGAACCCAGGAGTCCTGGCTCCCAGCCCCCCCTGCTCTAACCCACCAGACCCCCCTCTCCTCCCAGAGCTGGAGACAGAACCCCAGTGTCCGGGCCCTGCCCCTCACTTGATGCGCACGCCGATGGAACGCCGGAAGGCCTGGGTCAGCGCCTCTGTCTTGCTCATCTCCAAGGAGAAGATCTCGCTGCCAGCGATGGCCGTGAAGGGCGTGTCCAGCCCCAGTGCCTGTGCCATGCCTGGGGGCAGGGGGGAAAGCTGGTTACACAGGGGGGTGCACAGCCAGGGACCCCCACTCCCGAGCCACCGCTCTGGGGCACAGCAACTCCCATGAGGAGCGTGCCAGGACAGGAGGGATTCCCAAGGGAGGGGGGATTCCAGGACACGGGGGAGGTGGGATTCGCTAGGGGCAAGGATCCCAGGACACGGGGGCGGGGGCAGATTTCCTTGGGTGGGAGCAGGGATCCCGGAGGTGTGGGGGGGAATTTGTGTGTGGGGGGAGGGATTCCCCAGGGACAAGGAGTCCAGGGGGCTCTGGACTGGGCAGGAGGAGGTGCAGTGGAGGGATCCTCAGGCCAAGGCTAAGGTCAGTTCCCAACAGGAGCCCCCAGATGCCTTGGAGGGAGCCCCCCGCTGGCGCCGTACCCATGGCGATGGCTGTCTTGCCGGTGCCCGGCTGGCCAGCGATGAGGACGGCCCGGCCCGCGATCTTCCCCTCCTTGATCATCTCCAGGATGACGCCGGCGGCACGGCGGGCGGCCAGCTGGCCCACCATGCCCTGCGAGACCTGGGAAGAGAGAGGGGGTGAGTGCTGGCAAGGGGGGAGCCCCAGCCGGGCCCTCGGCTCCTCCCTCACATGCTGCCCATCCCCCCACTCACACACCCAGCCCCCCAGCTCCTCCCTCACATACAGCCCTTTTCCCCCCATCCACCCACTCACACACCCATCCCCCTGCTGCAACCCAGAGACAGCCCTTCCATCTCCCCCCACTCGCATGCAGCCCTTCCCCCATATGCAACCCCCACTCCCTTCAGACCTCCCCCACCACCCC